>NC_045563.1:14408797-14496297 GCF_009819795.1 Aythya fuligula | reverse complement strand
GCGCTTGTATGCTGCTTTGAGAACAACAAGGCTTTGTTGTGCTTGTGCTGAAAGAAAGGTGTTATATTTATTACACCAAGGACATGTTGTAATAGTATGGGGCCAAGCGACATGTTTTGCTGTGTGTTAGAAGGGTGCACAGCTTTATATAAAATAAAGGTCTTGAAACTGGACCGTGGTGCTGCTCGCAGTAGTCCTTGCACCTGTGAATTGTCTCAGCTTGGAAATCAATTCAGTGCTTCAACAGCAACTGCTGTTGCAGAACTTAAGTGAGCTATTGCTTTCTGCTGTCCATTTGGAAGTATGAAGCCCCTTTAGGTCACTGGAAATCCTTTTTAGAAGCTTTCCTCTGGTTTGCAACACAGCCAACAACTTAGTTTGGAAGCAGCCTCTGCCTGGGCTTTGATGCCATCTTGCACCGTGGGTGCTGTGAAGCTGAAGTGGTTTGTATTTGCTACTGGGTTACACACCCAAGCAAAGATAGCCCCTTAGCACAGCAGAGAGGATCTGTCAAATATGACACTGTATTAAGTAATTAACAGGGCTGTGGGGCTGAGCTTATTGCCTGCCGTTTATTTTTAATCGTTTATCTGTTTGCAAGGTTTCTAGGAAATAAGACAGCTAAGTTCCTTGCTGTTGTATGTCAGCACTGTATAGTGGAGATGGAACACAACATTATAGATCTGCTCAAGAAGAGGACTGTATTAGACATTCCTAGTTTGAGGAGATGCGGTGTTTTCGTGGTGTTGTTTTAGTGTACTCTTGTACGGCCCCATGCACAAACTTTGTAATTCTTTGTATGCACATATACTTGCCAATAAGCATTCCTGAAAATATTCTCCTTTTGCCCAGCCCTTGTTGCTTTTGAAGCAGGTAGGGAATATTGGTTATAATGTAAAAAAGAACAAAAGCACGTGGTCCTTAGCTCAGCCCTTAGAAACTGTCTTGTGCAGTGGCATGGGAGGGTAACTCCTGTGCACAGTCATAGCCTTTGGGGTTATTTGTGCCAGAAGCCCCAAGGCAACTCCACAAGTCCTGGCAGAAGGAGGGCAGCCACAGCCCAGACCTCAGGTTCTGCAGCCCCAAAGAGCAGACGGCCATCCCTGGCTCTGCCCCTCTGCTGGCACTGGTATCTGCTCTTTGACATAAGTGAACACTGACTGCCTTTCCCTGTGCTGGAGGAATGTGACAGCCCCTGATGGTTCGCTTTAGATTGACACGGACCTAGCACACCGTCTGCTGTCTGTGTAGTTCACTACAGCACTGTGGTGATGGCTGGGTTACACAGAAATGCTAAGCGCAGCTCTGAAACTGGGTGAGGCTGGGGAGTCCATTTACAATTAGGTATTTCTGAATGCCTTATATGCTGAGTAGCCTGATTAAACTAACCTGACATGGAGACAGCAAACCATGCCATGTACTTTCTTTGTAAACCATCTCTCCATGATCAGCCAGCACAAAGAAATCTTAAATGGAGTATACAGGCATTGCTAACTACCATGTATATCCAATACCCCCACTAAGACTTTTGAGTCAGCAAGATGCTTGAGCAATTTCCCTGCCTCCTTGCTGCAGTTCTTTAGGATGAAGATGAGGTATTGAAGACCCGAATTGATTCTCCCACTGGGACAAGGTACTGTGCAATTGCACAAGGGCAATAAGGAGGGCTGGTGCCTTCTGGCAAACATCAGCTATGGACACCAGCCTCAGTAGGCAGAGATATTGTCATGAGTGAAGGGAAATTGTTCATTGAGTGAGGCATCATCACAAAAGGAACGGACACGGCAAACTTCAGCCCCAGTCTGAAGCAGGACCCCAGGCCTCATTTCATTTCCCATCTACAAAACGGAGATGATTTTACCAGTCATCAAATGACGTGATTTCTGAGCATTACTGAAATAAGGGGATATGTTTCTAAGATAGATGAATGGACAGATGGTTTACAGGGACATCTTGACTACCTGTTGCAGAATGTAGCTGAGCCTACTACAGCTGCATTGAATTATTTGCAAAGTATAAAAACTGCTGGGCTAACAAAATCCCAATGAAAATGCTATGATTCCACTAATAAAGGTAGCTCACACATTTGCACAACAGTCATATTTCTGAGTAGCTGGCAATTATTTCAAAAAAAAACAAAGGTATTTTTAATTTTTGGAAGATGAAAATTCAGTTGTAAAAGCTCTTGAAACCCTAAACTGCTCTATGTCACTGGTCTCCTCCAAACTCTGGTTGCCTTTCTAAGAAAAAACAGGCATTAGGATTGTATGTTGCGATGTGGGGTACACCTGCCTCATCATCTGCACATTGGATTGGCTTGCTGCCTTTACTTCAGAGAGGGAACATTGATTAGAGATTAGCTAGTAGCCAGAACAGAACTAGTGGTTTTTCTTTCACACTTTTAATTCTTTATGACACCCTAAATTAGTAATATCCAGATGCTGCAGTGATCTGTCTCAGCACTGAGCACTGCATCAATAGTAGTGCCCCCTGGAGCCTACAACGGTTCTTAATTATTTTTATACTGAGGGCTTATAATATTGTATGTAGCCTCTTAGTGGTTTCCTAGATAAGTTAGGAAATGTGGTCAAAGTAGACCCTAGTGTTATACCAAACTAGCTTTTTTAAGGCAAATGTTTTCCCTAAAATTAGTGATCATTGTGCTTTACCAGAGAATGGCTCCTCTCCACTATTCTAAAATTAAGATTACCTCTAATTTCTTGAAAAAAGAGGTCTTGAGAAGACAGGGTTTTACCCCCTTTGAATAATATCTCTTAAGAAAAAAATAAGCCCATATGTGTTTTGGGTAAAGCCAGTTGTGCTTTGACACTCCCTTATATAAATGGTAGACAAGCAACACTTGTCATTAAGGGTGGACAAGCTGTTACCACAGCTTTATTTTCTTTTAGCGGAATTTTACTCGAATGATAGATGACTTTCATTGTTTTTGTGATCAATGAAGCATTTCCTTATTAGCCATGGATATCAGACACTTTCAGCCCTGTACTTTGCTAGGTTAATGCAAAATATTGTTGCCTCATACATACTTTTTGCACAGAGCTGCTATTGCTTCCAGTGCATCAATCATGAGTTAAATAGTGGTATTAACATTGTTTACTTTTGTTAGATGGTTTGTTGGGTTGCTGGGCTAGGAATATCCTTTCGGGCTATTCTTTTGTTATTTTTTCCCCTCGAAAAGTTAAGGAGAGGAGCATTGCTACAGCCTCAAATGTATCAGTGAGAGCTGATGCATGTGGATGCTATGCAAAGGGGCTGATTTTATTTAGGCATTCAGAAATTGATATCTAATTAAATTTTGAAATGAAATGTTAAAACCAGTGGGTGACAGACTGTCTGTAGGCGTGTCCCCTGAGGTGCTCCCTATTTTATTTGCTAATGATCTTTCTTCTTTGTCCATGCTAAGCCAAGCTCTACCCACTACTGCTGTAGCACCATTATTCAGCATTTAATGTGCTCACAATCTTTTAAAACATAAAACCCACTCACACTATACTTAATTACTGCCCTCCATGGCAATAAATTTTGCCCTTAATGGCATTTAAGCCATCAGTGTTTGGATCTCTGCTTCTGCATGCAGATACTTATCTCTTGCTATTTAAAATACTAACGTATTGTTTTGCAGCCACAAGACTGTAGCATGGACAAAAGTGAGGTGATCTGGGATTAATTAACTTAATTCAAACTGTTACGACAAGAATTTTCAGAGGGTCAAGGTCTGACATCTGATACTAACCACTGTAGGTAAAAAAGCATGCACGTGTAAAGAAGTGATGTAAGGGTAGATGCTCAGACTAAACACTGAATTTGAAACTTGGGCTCTTTGAAATTTTCCACTGGAAAATTAGCACATATCTGTTATGGTAAAAAAGGTGTCACATCAGGAGTACTTACAGATTAATAAGTAGATGTGCACTGATAAAGCTTGTGATACCTCTGAATTTCTTTTCTGTATGTAGGTAGGACTCTGGCTACCTGTGGCAGGACTCTGCTAAACTTAATGCAGATCTGGGTGCAGTAAAGATACCAGCCTGCACAGCTGGTTTGTGGAAAGAAAAAATGCTGTAGAGATTCACTTGATTGGAATTAGATTATGTGCAGACACCAGCAGTGACTTCTTGAACTATCCCTTGATCGTATTATATTAGCGCTATTTCAACTTGCCTGCTATTTTGTTTTAAATTATACTTAGTGTTGCCACGATGAAAAAAAAGCAAGGCAAATAGGGGCTGCTTTGGAGAAGAATGGATGGGTGACCACAAGAACTCCTTTGATATCGTAAGATTGCAAAATGAAGTTGAGATATGTTTCTCTAATGTTAGAGAAGAAAGCAGCATTTAATTCTAGCAGAGGTGAACCTCTGAGGCATTAAGAAGAGTGATAAACTAAGTCAGAGAAGTTCAGAACATAAATTAAACCTAAATAAATTCCCTTCTCTTCAAAAGTAACAAAATAGACAAGGATGTTGTCCGCTATCATTATCATGAGTTAAAAGCCTCTTTTCTTTCCTCTTTTTTTTTTTTTCTTTTTTTTTTTTTTTATTTTCCAAATTCTCTTCTCTATTAAATCAATGTCAGGAGATCCCTTTTGTTTGACCTTAAATGATGAGGAATGTTTATTGCCTTCAGTTCTATTTGCAATATTCACTAAATAAATATTTTATTGTTGTGAGTTTTTGTCTTTTTTTTTTTTTTTGTCACTAATAGAAATCTCATATAAGGAAAGTGACTGGAGAAATGCATTTGCAAGCACATGTAGTAGTTTGTTTCAGCCTGTGCCACTGGATGGCTCAGTGTCATAAAAGAAATCTCTGCTAGCAGTATAAGTTAAATTCAGGTTGTGAGGAAACTGTTCCTCGAGGAGGATTTGAACATATTCAGGTATGGATATGAAGATCAGAGTGGCTGTGATGGTCATATTTTTGAGGACTGTGAAGTTTTCTCTTGACTGCAATTCTGTCACACTGCTTTTAAAGACTCCTATTAAAGAAGGAAATAAATTCCTCACTGTAAAGAGCAGAAATGGCTTTGGATAACACGCTTTGCTTCTTGTTACCGAGAAATCAAGAACAACAGGGCAACACTAACTTGGTCATTGCCAACTCAAAATTTCCCTGCTCATTGACTTGATGAGAAGCAGCTACGTGTTGCTGTGGCCACCCCTTACCACCGGCTTAAACAGATCAGGACCAGGGCAGGAGTATGCTGGAGCATGTGCCTCTGTATGAAATGACACCAGCAAACAGGTAGATGCTTCAGGATACTTCCTTGCTTACATAAGCCTTTTCTGCTATTTAGGCTGAAGTGATGATGCCAAAACTGATAGCGCTGCTGCCTGTACTCTTTTTTTTTTTTTTTTTTTTTCCTATTAGGAATTGTATTGGGCCAACCAAACTATCCGCAGTTGCTTATATGAGTTGGCAACTATCAGATGGTTTCTTACCAGTCTTGACAGAGCTAAGAGTTCAAACCTAGCCTAAAGGAAAACTCGCCATGCTGCAGGCCTCTGCGCTGCCCAGTCCATGGTGTTTTGGATAGTAATGATGACAGTAAAAAGGAAACCAAGCTTGTTCTCTCTTGTCCTCCCCTGTGGACCTTGAAAAACATGATGCTGCTTGTTAAAAATGTGACCTTTTCTTTAAGATGCAATATAATTATGTGTACCAGTCTGAAATTTTTTCTCTACCTGCTGTATCTCATTGAATGGTGATCTAGCAAATCTGCATTAGAAACCTGCTTTTGGAGTTGCTCTGTTTTGTGTTGATTACCGTGTTGGATTCTGAGTCATAAATGTTACAGCACCAACACAAGGGGCTGCATCCTGCCACAGAGGTGACAGTTCGGTGTGACTGAGTCACTGCTCTGACGAGAGGTGGCACTGAAATTTTACACAAGGTGTTGTAAGTCGAGCTTGAAGTGCATTGGCAGAGCTGCATAGTAGCAGGCAGAAGGTTAGTCTTTAGTACAGACCTAATTTCGCTTATACAATTCATGTTTTTTAAGATGTTGCCGCCTCACCGTATAACCTTCTAAACTACATCCTGGGTGTAAGTGTCCCCAGATCATTTCACACAGTGAAAAGGGAACAAATACAATTCTGAACCGTTGCAAATGGTCAATGTAGCAGGTGCCAAGCATAGCATGTGTGGCCATGCTAAGCAAACTTGGCTGGGAACTTGAAGTTGGCAAGTACCTTCTACCTGCTGCCTTGTCTGCTTCAGTTTCCCTCCTTCCTCAGTTGGAAAATCCTTACTTGCTAGAGCAGTGGAAGACCTTTCAGACTGCTATGTCTCTTTTTTTTTTTTTTTTTTTTCTCCTCCTCCTCCCCCTGCTTGTCCTTTTCTTTTCTAACCAGTGCTCATTTGCAAAGGCTTTCCAGTTGGTCAGGGCTGCTCTCCAGAATTTCCAGCTCAGTTCTCCTTGCCCTCTTCTGTCTGGATTCTCTGCCCTCTTTCTGCTTTACCTGCTTCCCAACAACTTGAGTGCCCAGAAACACCAGGTGCAATTCTTCCGTCCCTGCCACCAGACCATACCCCTCAGCTGCCCACTCCTACCTGCTGTCATTGCTGCCACTCATCTGTTAAATCCCCAGGCTTCCTTTCATTTCCAGTCAAATGTCCCTTCTGGTTCTTTCTTGGAACATCTTCCGTGGTTTTGTGAATGTTTCCCTGTGTATATTTTTCATGGTGGTTTTTGATTTTGTGTGTGTGTGTGTGTGTGTTATTTCCTCTGTTGGTGTATGGTAGAAAGCTGAATTATTTTAGTGTTCTGACCAGTGTGTTTATTCACAATTCACAACCAATCAAAGGGATATAAAATATTATTAGATCACACCTTTAATGGTTTGTATTCTCTCTGTGTTCACATTGCCTTGGTAAAAATGACCACATTAAAGACAGACAAATTGATTTTTATGATGCTACATTGTTAAGTTAAAATAGAACAACCTTGCCTAAAAGTGGTGTTTTGCAAATAACTTTTCAGATGCCTTGTAATAACTTGCATCCTTTATCCTACACTTGTCTTTCCACTGGGGGAATGTGCGATGTAATTGATTTGATCTATCCGGTAGAGGCTCTGGCAATCTAAAGATGTGACAAACATCTGCAGGAAAAGGTTATATATCTTATTTGACCAAGTGCCTACAGAAAGGGCAAACTTCCATGAATCTAAATTCCTCTTCTGATTCTTTTTGTAAGGAACATCTTTCTTGCATCTCATGCTGAGCATTACCAAATGTAGCCTCTCTTTTATATGACACTTAAAGTGGTCCCTCAATAACTACACTTTGAGCTAGTGTTTAATCCGCATTACAGCACAAAGATAGCGGTACTGAGGTGGAGGAAGGCATAGCTCTAGCTGATTATATAGGATATACTTTCAGATTAGGTTTTTGATTTCTGGAGTAGGTGTTTCTGTTTTCTGGGGGGAGCATGGGAGTGTGTGTGCAGGTTCCTTGTGCTGAGTACCATACCAAAGGAACAGTGGGGTCTGGATTAAGACTTAGAAGCAATCGTAGCATCTATGGTGAATGGGCACTCCGTGGCTGATGACTACAAGGAAGAAGCTTTTCATCCCAGAATGAATGTTTGAATAGCAGTCTGCATGAGAGGGGGAGAGATGTGGAGTCTGCACTTGGGCTAATTCAGCTCTCTCTGCACGCAACATCGAGCAAATGGGGCTGGCGACTTCATGCCCGAACCAGGCAGACCTGGCCCTCTGCTCCGAAGGCTGTTTCATGCTCAAACAATAGAAATCCAAGTCTACAGCAAACGCTTAGGAAATATTTTCAGATTTAATGAAATAACTTAATAAAAAAGCTTAAAACACCTGATGAGGTAATCTGATCTTTTAAAAAGTAGTTGTTCCCTCTTGAGTTTTCTGAACTAGAAACATGGGCAAAGTAAGCTCTGTTTTGGGGCTCTGCAGATAAATTATGTATTAAAAATATGCTATTACTTTAATGATCATTCTCCAAAGACTTTTCAGAAGTGAAGCAAAAGCAAAGTTTACATTGGTGAAGGACATGGGACACAATTCCAAGAAATATTCAAGAATGAGTTATGCAAAATTCATGAAACTGGAAGATTTACTCTTTTACCCATCAATTTTGGCCCAGCTCAGTTACTTTCATCAAGAGAGATGGAACGCTTTATACTTATAGCCTTTCTAGCAGTCAATATAGTATTGACTGTATTGCAGCCAATGTAGCCAGTGTGGTGATGAGATACTGACTGTAGTTTTCACAAGCTTTCATTAGGTTTGCTGTGAAAAGCCATATTCTCATATTAGTCAGCCTCCCTGCTTTATATCTTAGAAGATGCATTTCAAACTGTTTTTAAAGTACATTATTATTCAGCTGTTCACCAAAATAGACCAATATACATTATAATATGTTTACGAGGTGGCAGTCTTACAATTCAACAATGTAAAACTTGCATTCTGTCTGAGATAGCTACAAAATTGTTTCAAATGGCTGTACTTACTTTTTGGAGCAAGTAGTTCTAAATGAAAAGGTTGATGGCTGCAATTTGATTATTAGCAAGTAAAAGAACACAGATAGAAATATTGCAGTCAATGTGTTGATATTCCATGGAGAATGAAAAATGTTTACTGGACAGTTTGGAATATTGTCAGTATATGGTGTTGTAAAAACTGCTGAACTCGCTTATTTATTTATATCATTGAGGTAGACTTAATGCCATTGAAATATCTTCAAAGACAGGTCTTTACTAGCAAAAATTAGCTGTTTTTCAGGTGGGTTCAAGTGAGTCAAGGAAAGAAGGAGGTGATGGGATGAAAAGAACAGGGGGAAATTTAATCTATTCTCAAGGCATAAGACAGGGAACCTATGCCTATATGCCCCTGTCTTACTGCCTATATGCCCCTGTCTTACTGCCCTGGTAAGTTCATTGTGGCAGAGGACAAAGCTCATTAAACATGTTTTCTTAGTTGCTACTAGTACATTAGTTAATTCAATCCTTCCAACAGATATCTGGATGAAAATATGAAAACTCAGCTAGAAAAAAAAGCAGATCTTATGAATAGAGATCTTAGGAGCTGTGATAATACCCAAGTGAAACAGTACTTCTCTGAATAACAGGGCCAGTACCAATTTATGGAAAATAAGCAACTGGGACTCTGAGGACAGAGTGAGCATAGAGAGAAGGAGCACATTTATGGTGCATCTCTTGAGGTTGAGGTGGAAAAATGCTGGGATTATGTGTGAAGTTACATGTGTGCTTCTGCAGCTTCTTAAAAACCTCACATATCTCTCCAGTGACAAATACTCACCCAGCATTGGAAAGGAAGAAATTAATTATTGATTTGCTATTGGCTCAGAGGTTGTCTTAAGTTATCTAAACACATTTAGCAAAATTATTCCAGTGGTACACCTGTCTAGAAATATACAAGCAAGTGGCTTTTAAAGCAAAGAGCACTGGTCATGTGAAAGATGTCTGAATTATCAATACTGCACATTGAAGTACAGCACCTTTGGTGGTACTGCAAATATCCCCCATCCTCACCTCGCAGTGAGAACACTTTCCTGCCTCCAGTCCATTCATCCTGAGCCCCTGCTGCTGGCAGCACATGTCACAACCATTGCCAATTGTGACAGTTGTTTTTGTGAAGGGGGACAGCTGTCTACATAAAATCAGGCTGGGGTCTGCAAACTCATTCACAGAGGCCATGAAGTGGTCATCAGATGGTAAAAATTACCTTCTTGGTTAAAAGACAAACTCGTGTCCCAGCAGTGAGAGACTGTATCTGACTGGAGCCAGCCCAAAGCCTGTGTTCTGGGGAACCCTTGTGACTGCTGACAGATGGGTGCCCACCTGAAGAAAGCACCTCTAGAGGCATCTCGTATGTTCTGAAGTGCTAGCATAAAAAATATGCTCCCCACCATACACCCAAAAGCAGGAACATGGAATTTTTGGAAAGGATGTCACTATGTGCTATGGATGTCTCATGTCTCATCAGGAATGCAAACTGTTTGCAAACTTTAATAAAATACCTCAGTTTTGTGGATTTCCATAGACAGGACTGACTAAGAGGAGTTTCAACACAAGCCATTGGCATCTCATTTCTCTGCTGGTTGCTTCTCTAAATCTTTTGCTTACCTTAAGCCTAAAAGCAAAAAAGCCCCCATACAGTTGGTGCCAAGGAAGTAAAATAAAGCTATAGATTTTTAAACAAAAATAAAAATGACATGGACAACATTTCAGCGTTTAAAGCATGACAAGAATGTGTACGTTATTCAGTGAATGGGCAGGCACTTGTATTAACTCTTGACGTTCTACCTGATGAGACATATTTGCAGGGTAAATGCATTAGCAGCTCGGTGTTTCTTTAATTTTTGCACAGAAGCATCAATTTTTTTTTGTCAGATCACATTTTGTAACACAATATCAATCTTGCCATATCCATGTTCTAGACGGGCTGTAGGGATTCTGCTGTAATTATGTCAAAAAATGAAATATTTCAAAATCTGATTGACAGCTTGATTACAATAATGCTTGTGATTAAATTCAGGGTGTGCTGGTGTAACGAAGGAGGGAATGTCAGTGGTAATTAACTGTATTTTTGTTAAATTTTGTTGAGCATTTCTTGCTCCTAGGTTGGAGTATATTAAAACCAATGAGACACCTAGTGGTAGGATTTTTTTAGAATTACTCAGTGCCATTTGGGACCGAGGAAGCCAGTTCTTATGCAAATCATATATTTTGTTACATGTCATGTAAATTTTATGTAGATTAGTGTGGTCATGAACACCAAAACTACACTACAGAGCAGCCTGACAGGAAGGATTCCATGCTATGCCTGGGTACAGAAGAGCAGCAATAAGTGTTTTTATTTTTTGCCAGACACCTAGTTTTGGGTAATACAGCTTGCCAGAAGACAGAAAAGTATATATTATAAGATACAATATTTTATTTTTAATTTTTGTGGTGTGATATCTTCTGATGAAACATTCAATGACTTCTGCCCCTTCTACTTTCTCCAAGGAAGTTCGTATGAGACAATTAATCCACCAAATACTTGTTTATATGAATACGAATTAATGTTTTGTATGAAAGAGCATGTGATATGCACTGCTTTTTCTTTCTTTTGTTCTTTCGTTCTTTTGTTCTTTCGTTCTTTCTTTCGTTCTTTCTTTCTGTCTCTTTTTTCTCTCTGAACAATAAGCTCCTTGGATAAAAACTGCTGTGTCCAATCTTACAAAATATCTCAGGTATTTAGGGTGTTGCTTGGATGTACAAGAAAAATGTTGCCTATATGTTAAATCTTTAGTGCTCTCTCTCTGTAGTTCTGCTCTTCCTCCAAGTGTTAATTAAGCTGCTGGCTAAAAGCAGAGATGGGAATCTGTTATTTCCTAGATTCCAGTAACTCCAGGTGCTGTGCCAGAGCACCAGGGGAGGAACATAAGAGAACTGCAGCCTTGTGTCCTCACTGCTCTGCCAGTATTTCTAACCTTGCTATCTGCCTGCCCGTCTCTTCCACCAGTTTTACTGTCCGTTTACACATCTCCCTTACAACTACAATATCCATTCCAGACCAATGCTCTTGCTGCCCTCCAGCTTTTATTCCCTTTTAAAAGCTGTTTACTTGTCAGAAACAACGTTACCTGTATTCATTCAATTTTTTTGGGAGTGAGGGGACAGGTCAGAACAACTAACAGAAAGCTTTGGAATTTATTTGATATTTACTGACCGTAAACTCTTTGAACAAATGAAACATTTTTCTCTGTATCTGGGTAACATGCAGTAAATTTTGCTTGCTTGCACGATACAGATGGTAGAAATACATAAATAAAATGCAATGTAATATAATAAAGTGAAATATAAATATATAAAGCTGACATCCTCATTTATTTTCTGTGAAAGGAAACCCCAAGGAGATTGCTAGAGAAAGTAACAAATATATGGTAAGTGATTCTTTATTTTTCCCACCACACAAATACATTTTCAAAAAGTGAGGAAAAGATGCTTTTTTTTTTTTTTTTTTTTTTTTTTTTTTTTTTTTTTCCCCCTATTTTCAAGCAACAGAATTAATGCTGCAGTTGTTCAAAAATCTGCTGTGGAAAACCTGCAATAGCCTCGTGATCTTGGGAGCAATGGTGACGTCTTTAAGCAGCGGGAAATATAGAACTGCAGATAGGGAGTAATTATACAAGGTTTTGCAAAGCATGGAGCTCTGCCTGTTTGCATCAAAAGAGGGTTTAAAAGTATATAACCTCATTCTTCCTTGCCTTTTGCTAGTGACTAGTCACCATAAGAAATCACTATTTGGTCAGTAAGTCTATTGCTACGGGTAAGCTCACCTCATTCAAGAGATCTCTATCCTCTGAGCTACAAAGGATTATAAATAATAAGTTTATAGATTTCTGATTTCTTATTTAGATAGCATGCAGTGAGAACACCACTACTATTTAGCAGAGAAGTGTTTGGAGGTATGCTAATGACCACAAGAAAATTTCAAACCTCCATAATGTGCTTTAATCACCAGCTGGAGATCAAAAGCCACCATGTGATTTTATACAGCATGGGCAGCTTCCAGAACTGCCTTACATGGAAGGAGATCAATGGTAAAATTGGTAGATACAGCAAAGCTTTTGCAGTAAAAGCGTTTTATGTATCTTGTTCAAAGCATTTAAGTGCCTTTTAGATCACTGATTGAACCATAGACATTATAAAGTGGAACCTTTTAATACCAAAATAAATTTGCAGAGTAAAATTCCATTATAGGAAAAAGCATTGCACTGCAACAGGATAGATAATAATTCTTTCACATGTAATGGGATATATGAAATGTTTGATGATAAACAGAAGTTCTTTGTATTGCTATAGTTAGACTGCCTGTACTGTTGTTTGTCCGCACATGAATGTATCTACAGCGTAGGATATCCAGCATTCCCCAGATAAAATGTGTGTATACCTATAAATATAATTTTTAACTAAGATGGGTGAAGACACTTCCGAGACAGTCTGGGAGTTTATTTTTAAGTAGAAAAAAATTGCCCGTGCATACGAGTTTTGGACCTTGACCAAAGAAAACATACAAACCCTTCAGAAACTCATGAAAGTCCTTTAATTTGGATTAATTTAATGCACTTCAAACAAGCTCTCGCCTTAGAAGTTTCAAATTATTTAAAATGATTCCCTTTAACAGCTTCAAATCACGCCTGTTAGCTTCAGAAAACTTCAGGAAAAAGTGAAATTTCCAAGTGATCTGACTCTGTAGCATTTCTTCCACACTGTTTTCATTAAGGCCTCTAATACTCCATCTCTTTTTCATGAAATTAACAGGTACTCTGTAGAGTTTGGACCTCTTCCCTATCTTCCATTCCTCTATTTACCTATTTAGCTACTTAATGTGAGGAATGAATACAGAAGATATTTTCAAAGAACTGCAAGATTTTAAAAGACTTTTCCTCCCTCTGCATCTTAATTTTGAATTTAATATATTTTGAACAATACAATTAATAATGACCTTGCAATTTGTAATACCGAATTAGGAGTCCGGAAATCCATTTCTTACTCAGGCATTGAATACAAATTTCCTTTGTTACAACAGGCTAAACAAACTGTAGTCAGCATCTCTGTGTTTGTTTCTCCATTTGTTTTAAGGGCAAAATAGATATTTGCTGAAGTGATTCTTTATTAAGTTATTTAAGGACTTGATTCTATTTTAAAATGATATTGTACCTTCCTTTGGTAAGAAGAGCTGAAGTGTCAGCCCTATCTCATGTGGAATTTTTTAGACTGAAATGTAATATCTTTACTGAACAAATCAGTTTTGTCATAAAATCGATTGAATATTCAGAATTATAGTTGATTCTCTCTGGGTTCTGAAGGAATTCATAAACAAAAATGTAAGGTCCTATCTAAGCAAATACAAAAATTAGTCCAACTTGTAAAGACAACTGGAAAGATCTTAAATGTGTCAAAAAATTATTTGTAGCTACCTTTTAATAGCATTCTGTACAATAGTTTTTTACTGCTTTCCTAAAATACACCAGAGCTGTGAGGTTACCGAGCAGATCATCTTGAAGTCCTCTTGGAATGTACATTAATGGGTGAACAAAGACAACTCTGTGGCATCATACTGCTATTCTTAGGGAATGGTGGCTTTCCTTTTAAAGATTAATAGCAGCACATTAAAGGAAAGAAAACACACCTTTCATTTAATTTGTACACATTGTCACACTAAAGAAAATAATATGAAATGTGAATGAGAGGGAAAGAAAAAGGAATAAAGTTGTTTTAAGTTGTTTGCACTTTTGCCTGGCATCAGTATAGTCATGCTGCAGGGTAACAGTTGGATATGACTGGAAGTGTAACTGTGCTCTGTGGTGGAACCCCTTGCTTCTTCACAGACATTTTGTGACCTCTAACCTCAGGTTTTTAGCAAGACTTTTCGGGTTTAATGCTTCACGGTTTGACTAGGAGCTGAGAGAAGTAGACAGGGGCAGTGACAAAGGGAGCAGGTGTGCTTCTGGGGGTTTGTGAGGCGTTTGGGTGAGGGCAGAGTGCGGGGATGGCTGGCATGGGCCCCTCATGGCCTCTGCACCAACTACTGCTGCACCACCTGGTCCCCCACACCCTACGGCCTGTGTCCCACCATGGCTCTGGGCCCAGGACACCTCCATCGGCCTGCCCACCCCCTCCCTGACGCGCTTCGTTTTAAAACCGTCCACTTTCAAACAAAACTCCCCAAACTCGGTGGCTTCCCGAACTACATTTCCCATCATGCCCTAGTGCCCCAGGCGGGGCAGGGCGAGGCGGGAGCGCGGCGGCCAATGGGCGCGGCCGATGGTGGGAGGTGGGCGCCGCGGCGGGGCGGGCCGCCGGCGGGCAGTGCGGGAATTTCAGACGGGGCGGCGGCGGCGGTGGCGGCCGGGCCGGGGCGCGGAGGAGGTACTGGCGGCCGCCTCGGCCCGGGCGGGCCTCGGGGCCCTTTTTTCATTTTATTTTATTATTATTTTTTTTCCTGGGGACGCCGTTTCGGCCTCGCGGGAGCCGCCTCGGGCGGCGGGGCCTGGCCGCGGCCCTTCCCGCAGGGGCTCGGCGCCCAGCAGCGGCGGGCAGGGGCTGAGGCGCGGCGCGGAGGGCCCGGCGCGGCCTGCAGGCCTCGCGGTCCCCTGTCCGGGGCTGCTCCCGAGTAATCCTGAGGTACTGCTGTTGTCAGAAGGCCGCTGCCGCCTTCTCTGGAGGAGTGAACTGTTGGGTAAATTCCCAGGGGTAACCCCCCTAGTAGGCGGGGTTCCTGATGAATCTCAGAGCTGGTAATTTTATACGGTATGCCAAGCCGCCAGGCAGCCTCAAAGTTAGGTCACTTTCACGTGCATGGGTACTTGCTGTTGGTTTGGAGGTGATTTGGAGTGACAGTGGCACCGTATAAAGGGTTCTGTGTTCTTTATTGCAAGAACTAACTGAAGGCATCAGATTTTGAGGAGAATCTGTACTTCTCCACTGCACAGAAGAATAAAATGTATCTGTTGGAGACACTTGGGAATTAGTTAGCAACACAGCAATTCCCCTTGTAAATGACTGCCTCCTTTCTCTGAGCAAACTTCTGAAGTTAGGGAAAAAAAAGAAGGTTGTGTTGGTGTGTTTTTAAAAAACAAAACCAAAAGCCCCACAAAACAGCACATAAAGTTCAGTTTGCCTAGTATAATGCAATCGTGATGAAGAACTTTTAGTAAACTGTGGTCTAACAATGCACACTTACTCATTTTCTCTTAAAAAAAAAAAAAAAAATCTTATGGAAAGAGCTGTAAGGCCTCATCTTCCATACGTAGCATCATTTGTTAGCTGTCAATCTCTGGGAACCGAGATTACAGCAGTACTCAAAAATATAAGATGGTGATAGTGAGAAAAGACTTCTTTGCATATACTGGACACACAAATTGTGACGGGTCCATGTACCCCTTGGCACTGCATGTCACTGCTGCTTCAGGTGCATTTTTTTGTGCTCCTTCCTGTGAAGCAGTCCTGCAGCACTCAGAAGTCTTCAGGTGTTGCGTTCTTCCCCTCTTGCTCACTAAGCGAAAACATTTCTTTTGTTTCTGGTGGTCTTTATTTCCTTTTTTTCAGGCAGAAAAGGTGTGTTGCTGTGACCAATGAGCAGTATTAATGATGTACAGACTTCAGGTCTTGCCAGGCCTACGTGTTCGTGAAAAGGAGCACAGGTCACCAACGTGCCTTCTCAGCGCTGAGAATGAGAATAGGTCCTACTGAGATAAACAACCATGAAAACGACAATTTCCTGAGAATAAAAGGAGAGGATCAGGAAGAAACCAGTCAGACTTGCCACGCGGCTGAAATGCGTCCTTCAAAATAAATTTGATTTATATTAATTACAAAGTTTTATTGAGAACGGATGCCACCACCGATTGAGAAGTGGCTATTCATATTTATTCTAAGAGTTCAAGTGTAGTTAGAGTAGCAACCATTGCAGACATGTTTGTAAAGATAACACTACTAATGGAACTATTGATGCAAAATTGTCTGCATATCTCAAGTACGGTTTATTCAGTTTCTTCCAAGATGTTTTATTAGGGAGAAGAAGGAGAAATAGCCTTTGTGGTACTAAGAGGCTTTCAGAGAGAGTTTAGACAAATAGGCTTCTGTTATTCATACTTGTTAGAAGCAAGATCTTTGTTTTGCACATATTGTAACCACATAAAATGCTGCTGTTTACAATCGTGCACCTTGAAAATTGTTCTTGTCAGATACCTTAGCTAAGTAGGGTCAGATCTATTTGCTACTTGAATGATAGTATAGTACTTGACACGGGTGGCACTCTCTTTCCAAGGACTTCAGCATGGCTGCAGGCACTAATGAATTGAGCTTCACAATACCTGCGAGATAGAAAGTATTTCCATTTACTGATGGGGAAAGGTAATTGAGATGCAGGAAAGGTAAAGGTGATTTCTCTTAATGAAGTTTTAAAGGTGATTTTAGGGAAAAGTAGATGACTGTATTCCAGCTGTTGAAAGTACAGTAGGCAGTTCTGCATTGCGTTTGCTGGTTCGTACATTTCCTGACAAACCTCTTGTGTTTGCTGCTTTGTGAGGAACACACGGAATGATACAATTTGCACTAAAATGTCATTATCTCATTTTTTCATTATTTTTGTTGTTATTTTTCAATTTTGTACTTTCATGACAAAAGTTCTTGCAGCCTCCAGGTATTTCTGCTTTCAATCAGTCTTTGAATGGATGGCTCATACAAGTGAAAGCATGTGTGGCCATTGCTAAAATATTTCCAGGGATAACAGCTTTTTAGCAATAGGCTCTGTGCTTAGCGTTGTGCATGCTGCCCATTGAAAGCGATCAGTGTTTGGCACCTATGGCCTACTGATAGTTTGACCAACTTGTAAGTAGGCACGCTGCCATCCTAACAGATGGATATGAATATAGGCAGCCAGGAAACCATGTATGTGTATCTAGTGTAGTTGGAAGGGCAGGGTTCCCAGCTGGGGACGTTCAAACTTATGTCCATTTTGAAATTTTGCTTTTATGGATGAAGGGAAGACATTGTTAATTTTTTTTAACTAACTACCTTCAGGCATATAATTACTGACCACATTGAATAATAACGCCAAAAAAGGGAAGCACCAGCTCCTTTTATACTATTGAGGACCTATTTTAAGTAAACTTAATTCCATTTCAAGCAAACCTACTATCAACAGACTTGCTGTGAATGTCAAAGATGTCAAATGAATCAATCGTTTTGTTTCACTGGCTTGCTAGCTTTATTGAAAAAGAGGTTGCAAGTTGTGCCTTTACTGAACAGTGGTTCAGACACTTCCAAGTCTCGCAGGGATGATGAGCAGTAACTCAAGAGGTCAAGTTGCAGTCTCTCCAGTCCTCTTCATGTCTCTCAAATTGTTCTTAGCTTGAGATCTGTTTGCTCACTTCGTTTGGTTTTGTACTCATTAGAAAATGACAGTGATTGCAATCATGTCCCACATCTGAGTCTGTTAGGCAACACTGCTGATTTTTGCACTCTGTTTTTCCTTAAGTCAGTCAGTCTTTGAGTTCCAAACTATTTTGTTTTCCCATTATCACTTTCTAAAGGCTTCAGTCTGCCCCCTGTGTTATTGTCTTTCCTTTTCCTGAGCTGGGTGTCCTGAGAAGCTGCTTAAAAGCCTGCTCTGATCTTGTTGGCCTGCTCTTCTAAGCAGTATCAACATGTTGCCATTCCTTCCTAACTGTGTCTGTTCCTGATGCTTTGACACCATCACACTCCCATTGGTATGGTCCTAGCTGAGATTGCATCTGGTGCTTGGAAGTGTCATTTTTCTTCTGCAGAAAGTCTAGGGGAAGAATCTTCCTCTAAGACAGTACAGTGGGTATCACTTTGAAGATTTAAAAAAAAAAAAAAAAAAAAAAAAAAAAAAGGAGTTTAAGTTAGCCTTAAATTGTGAGTGTAGAATGTCAGAGTTACATCTGGACTACAGGGGGAAGGTTACTTTACAGAAGTAATTGGAAATATGGGAAAGTGATGCAGAATTAAAACATCCTGTTTTGTGATACTGAGGAGGTGTGTGCTGTGTAGGTCCTTCAGAGGACCGTAAGAATTGAAAAAATAAAACTGATGTTAAGTAACTGCACTAAGGGTTATTGTACTGAACAGCTGGACTAATGAGGAAAAGATTTTGCTGTCCAGAAGCTTTCTGAATTGTGTTAATACTCCTTCCAGCTTACGTAAGCAAAATAAAATAGTAATCCTAACAGTCAGAACTTTATCTTTTATAAAATAAATGTGTGTGTTTGTATACCTTTCATCTTTATAAGGTGGTGGGAAAGATCATGTCTTTGTAAAAGCACCTCATGAAGGTCTTTAATGCAAGTAGAGGTAGTGCACACCTTGCCTTATGGCCACTTCAGTAAGTTCTTTTACTGAAGCAAAACATGGCTCTGCAAAAAACCCCAAACGTATATTTGCTCCCAGTGAAGGCTGTTGCAGAAATGCAGCGGTGCTTTTACATCTCTGATCTCTAGATACATAGTTATGCACTGTTTTTTTGGTGATCTACGAAGTGCTGTCCTGTGAACAATAAGCAGATGCTCACTTCTGTTGCTTGCAGTTATACAGAAAAATAATTAACAATTAGTTCTGTATTTTTCTGGTATTTTTTTTACAGCTAAGAGGAATCTCTGAGAAATTTTTACCAGTGATGTGTTTTTTTTTTTTTTTTTTTTTTTTTTGTGTGTGTGTAACCATTAATAACTTTCTGTATTATTACTGAAGACTTGGACTATCTGGCATTTCTTCACTAAGCAAATTAAACCCTAGGAAAACTGATGAGCTGTGTTTCATTAGTTTACTTTTTCTAAGTTCAGAGTTGTGATTGATTTAGAACAATAGATTCTGAGATTTTTCCAGCATGTGTTCTACAAAGTCTCCTCATAGATTTCTCATGTGAAGACTTTTGCTGTTTGATTTTTCTGATGCCTGGAGAAATTAGTTATTTTTTGTTTAGAATTCATGCCAATAAAATTACTTGCTCTATTTCTTTTAAACTATCTTTGTAGTACCAAATTAACAATCTATCCTTACGTGGAAATCTCTCAGAAGGAAAAACAAGGGTAAAACACTGGCATGTGAAGTAGAAAGACAATAATATTTTCTCGTCAGCTTGTAACCCATTTTTTTCTGGTTTTTTTTTTTTTCTTTCCTTTTCTCCCTCCCTACCTGCTCCAGTGAAAATGCCGTATATTAAGAAGACGTCAGGAAAAAGAGCCCCTGCAAAAAGGAAGCTTGCTGAAGTGTTTGCCCCAGGGGAGGTTCTAACAGATACATCAAAAAAAGAATGGAAATTGGGTGTCCCTATAGGGCAAGGAGGCTTTGGACGCCTGTACCTTGGTAAGTCTGGTTATCTTTGGTAATACTTTAAAATGGAGAGTGAGGTGTTTATCCTTGTTCAAAACAATGACAAATTGACACAGTATCTTTAATCTTTTTTTTTTTGGACTAGAATCAGAGCTTGGTTCATGTTCTTGGAAAAAATTAGCAAGAGGGGACAAATGGTCATTGCAAGTACTGGGTTGTGTGACACGTTCCAGTAGTAGTCAGAGTGGTGGCTCATTCATTCTTCTTATCCAAGATTATTATTCCTTTTTAGCAGTAAAAGGATGGTCTAATTTTTGTTTAAATTATACTTTTGGTCTGGCTGAACTGGATTTTTACGTGAGCGTCCTTTCACAAATTCTGAACTGGAACTGTCTAAGTGCATCCTATGGAGACAACAGATCAGCTGATGTGTTGGCTATTTTTGACTGTGCTGATTTTGAGTTCTTCATTGCAATGTGAGCTTCTGACAGAAGTTGGTTATTTCATCACTTAACCCACGTTTGGAACAGATTGCAGTCTTTGACCTTATGGTTTAAGGCATCGCCACAAACCTTGTCTTGTAATGCTGTTTTATTGAATTCAGAGAGAACTTCTTTTGGTGGATACTGTTCCCTATTCAGTATCTGTTTTTTGTACAGATGAACAGAGGTCTCAAGGATACCTCAGGGAATCAAAAAACTTGTTCTGTTCTTAGTCATTTTCCATACAATTTTGAAGGGATGAAATTTAAGGTGATTGTGTTAACAAGGTTTTCTTTTGCTGTGTACTTACATTCTTCCTCTTTGTGATGAGGTTGCACTGAAATGACACTGATTTAAAAAAATAAATAAATCTATCTTGGTTTCTAAATGAACAGAATGCAGTGTAAGTGGATTAAGAAACAAAAAGGACCAATGGGTGGCTTCTTGCCAACTCTCTACTTACTCAGCCTTGCACATTGAGCTAATAAATTCACAGAGACTGGAGTTCCAGCTCTCTGAAGTTGTGTAGTTCTTGTGTTAGCAATACTTGCATTGTTCAAGCCCAAACCTGCCCTCTGTTTGTTTACTCATGATTTGCACAAAGCTGCGCACCTGACTCCTGTGCTTGGTCTTTGCCTAACTTGATGTCTTTTATACTCGTGACCCCTTTTGTGACAACTATCAACAGCTTGGTACCAAGAAAAAATCATTTTTGGATATGTGACATAGCAAAAAAAATAGAATGTTCTCATGTTCATACCCACAACTGTGTTCATCACAGTCCTAGAAGATGAAGGAAATGCTTTTGACTGAGGAAAAAGCTTTTGAATAATAGAGAAAGAAGAGCCTTGGTTAGTAGACTGCCTGTTCTCCTGAAATAGAAGGGAGAATGTGGACCATGTCCATACAGAGTAGTTTTGTCATATATAGAAGTTCTTTTACAAGACACTAAGATACTAATACATGCTTTTGCTTCATTAATTGCACTGTCATTTGGTTGTCCATCCTGCATAGCAAATAAGTGTATGTTATGTGACAGTTTCCTCTCATACTACTAATAAACTCTTCCTTTTTAACAGCTGATGATAATTCTTCAAAGTCGATTGGCAGTGATGCACCTTATGTTGTAAAAGTGGTAAGACAGCATTTGAATCTTACTTCACAAATTGAAAATGTTTGTTCTAGAATAGTATGTGTAATCTAAAACCTCTTCTGACTGAAAATAATGTAGTTGCAGTGTTTTGTTGAAGTGTGCTTTGTTTAAGTCTAACACTGAAAAGCATGGTGATGCAGCAGAACTCTGAGATCTGGGATTCTTGTGTTTGAGGGTGGATAGTGGAACATAAGAACAGTTGAAAAAGGTTCCTGAAATGGATCAGTTTCTGTTTCATTTCATGTTCATTGTAAGTAGCCCAATTACAAAAAAAAAAAAAATGAAAAATATAGGTAGCTTTGGACAATTTCTGTGATTCAAGAGTGAGTCTGTGTGAACTGCTGCTCACCACTGGATGTTGGTAAGCTGACAGATGGCTTGGGAGTAGAAACAGCAGAACTTTGATTCCCAAGGTCCCCGCAGATATAAAGTCCTTTAAATCTTTTATCATAAAACACATGCATATTCTAATTTCTAGTGAATTAAAATGGCATTGATGCATAATTTTTTAACCTCAGGATTAGGTAGAAGAAAAAGCACTGTTGGTAGCTCAACTTTTTTGCTCACTGAAGTAAATAAGCAAGTTTTTTTTTTATTAGTTGAAGTTTTCTTCTGTTCTAATATTAAGCTAAAAAAAATACTTATCTTTGTTTGGTTTTAGATATTTAATTTAGGAAAGAACATTAAAGTATATTTTCTTAAATTTTGCTAGATTATTTTGCATAGATCCCGCTATTACATATAGTTCCCTGGTAAAATCATGGTAAAAGAAAATGGGAATACAGGAATAGACATAGTAGATCCAGACCCGTCATTATCTTGGTGGTATGGTTTGTGGTCTGTGACAGAAGCAGATATCAGGAAATTCTACAAGTACTTCTCAATGTGAAAAGCTAGGTCTTTGGCACATGTCAGAAGTTTCATCTTTTTCAATATCACTATGTGGTTTAATAAATAAATGCTTTACTGTAATATATAGCCACTTATGCAAATATGTTAATACTCCGAACATTTTTCCCCAAAACTAAAAGATCAGGTTAATTTAGAATAAAATACGTTTTAGTTAGCATGTGCCTTTATTCTTGATGGTTTTACATGTGCTGACCAAAGGGAGATTCTACAGTGCTGTTTTTGATACTGATAAAGCACCCCAAGATGCTGTTGGTGATGACTCTCTTTTTGAAATGCCAGTTGCTTAAAAAAAAAAAAAAGCAGTGCTTATGAAGCAAATATCAAGCTGCCATACTTTCAACATCCGCACAGTGCTGCTGTAGGCATTGGGCAGGAATTCCACGTGGCCCAGAAGTGGCCCTGCAGCTGTTCCATGGTGGCATCCTGCTCCTGCATGCCCAGCTGTGCTGTCCAGGGCAGGGAGTGTCCGTCCTGCAGCAGCCGTGCCCTGTTCCAAAGGCAAGGAGCAGGCACCCCAGTTAACTGCAGTGCTTTGTCTCCTAATGCCAGCCTTCTTCTGAGTTTGGACAGTTGGAACTGACCGGGAAGTATAGAGCCTTGTAGTTTTCATGGAGGAATGCAGTTTGACCTGATGAAAAAATAGTCAGATCTGCATTATTTTGCACTGTGCATAATTGCTGTCCCCTGCTTTCCCCAAGGTAGCAAGGCTGTGCACCTGCTTTTTTTCCTTCTACTTTGGGCTCTGATTATAAGGAGAGTTGTCATAACTTTTGGGCTGATTTTATGCTGGATTCACTTTGTTGCAGCAATTCATAAATACCCCCAGTTCTAATCCCCCCCAATGACCACTCACTTTTAATTTGTCTTTTATAATTTTGTGTTTATGGCAGTAAAGAGTAGCCCAGTCTCTGCCTGCCCTCACAAATGACCCATAACATATTATGCCTCCACAGTCTAGTAAAGCACAACTACAGATAAGGGCCTATTTTTAGATGCCTGGGTGATTCCTAGTTGATCCAAAGCAAAGTGGTTAACAGCTTTGAACAATTATTAGCGTTTAACAAAATATGTGCTTCTATAGTAATGTTCTTCAAATTAAGCTATTAAAGCGGGATGGAAATTGGCTTAGTCTTTGACATATCCTCGTAGTATTGATGTCTGAGCGGTACGAAATGAATCAGAGCTTTTATGAAAAAAGAAATGCTTTTTAAACATGTGGACCTTTCAGGTGTCATTGTTCAGGAGTGGATGCAGAGTTTAATAACACTTCATTAAATTGCTGACTGAAAAAGATTGCAATTCTTAAAATATTACCTGAAGAAACTTGTTGGGTTTTGACATATGTTCTGTAATCTCTTCTCTTCTATCTTTTCTAATTAGGCTTCAATTTCAGTTTTGCAAAGTGTGTGTTTGGCATGACTCTGAGCATGAAGTTGGAGAACTTTGTGTTCGGATTCCTTCTGGATTTAGTGTTACGAGATGACAAGTACAGCATAGAGTGGACATCGTTATGTGAACCTTTTTAACTCAGCACATGCATTCATTTATCTCTACGTAGAGTTAATGATATTATGGGAAAACAGCAACATAGTTAACATGAATTTCTGTTTTCTGCTTAAATCATTTCTTCATCCCCAGAAGAATGAAAATATAGCAGATCTTCAGTATTTGCTCTAACTAGAGGAAGATTTTTTTCAGTTTTGGGGCATAATTTTTTGTTAACTTAAAGATAAATATTTTAAGAATTTTTAACACTTGGAGCTTTTCACTGCATTTTAGTAACAATAACATTCTACAAATGTTTATAAATTGAATCAAAATCATATGTAAACTTTGTTCTAATTAAGTTGGAGTGTTAATGGAGTATGCTACACAGGAACAAGCAAATAGGTCAGATAACATTTGTCCAAGATGACTGCAGTAAAAGACTTCAAATGTTTAACCCTTCTCCATGGATATAAGCTATATATCACTAATTTATGGTCCGTAGTGGAGATATGAAGTATATGAAGGTAGTTATGCATGTTCCAAAGTTTCTGTGCATAACTCAGGCGGTCTAATGTTTTTTTTTCAGGTTCATTGCTCAGGTCTAGAGCTTGGTTGCACAAAGAGGGGCCAGAAAATGGTTGTCTTGGCTCCACTGTTGATCGGTGCAACGGTGCTGGAGAATGGGAGATGGAGATGGGCTTGTTAATAGTCTCCAGGCCTAGGACTGGTGCCCAAGCTGGTGTCTGGTCTCATTCTGACTGGTTTTCCTACTCTACCTGTAAACCAATAAATCAGATGCACATTAAAGGCCATGTTCGTCAGTGTGTTTGATCTCTTTGCATTGCTTTGTCAGTGTCAGACAGCAGTAAACCTCTATTCACTGTGGTGCTGTGTGACATTTAACAAGTTTCTGGATCGCTGCATCCGCATTTAAAAGTTACAATTAAAACCATTTAAGATCAATATTATATATCTTGGAAATTTTGCTAATACTGTGTGATTGTATTTCTCTGGTTTTGCTTGACAGTAAATACATACCTTATTTTGTTGTTGCTTTAAAGTGTAGGATATCCCAGAAAGGGGAATTTTCATTGAGAATGAATGAGTTTGGATGTATTTGAGTAACCAGACTAAAATCATAGAATCACAGAATGGTTTGGGTTGGAAGGGACCTTAAAGACTGTCCCTGACCATGGGCAGGGACACCTCCCACAAGACCAGGTTGCTCAAAGCCCCATCCAGCCTGGCCTTGAGCACCTCCAGGGATGGGGCATCCACAGCTTCTCTGGGCAGCCTGTGCCAGTGCCTCTCCACCCTCTGAGTGAAGTAGAAAATAAGCTGCTGAAACTTATCTCAAAATCAGTCATTTAAAATTGTAAGAGTTAAAGTCACCTTTTCTGTGCAAACTTCTGGAAATGTATAGTGAAGGTACTCACCCACCTGCAATTCTTGCAGTATTTCAAAGCTTTGGTGTTTTCAAACCAATTTCTCTGCTGTTTGCTTGTAATGTGTAGCTAACCAGAGCTTTGTCCAAAGAAAAGGGAACCAAAATATGTTACGTTAGCTTAAACACAAGGTAGACACTTAAATCAAAATTACTGTAGTTCTTTAGTTAGAGAGAAATTGTGAAATCCTCTGTAAATTTTACCTTGATCAACTAACCTGTGAAAGGAACAAAATACCTTATGTTCAGTAAGAATTTAACTTTTGGTGAGATTTTTTCCATCCTGTCATTTCAGGTGTTATTTTAGGTTCATTAATGGCTATTACAACTATGGCAATCCAACTTTAATTTGGAAAATCTGAGATAATAATGTTGTTTAATGTTCTTTGCTAAACTATTGCTGCCAGTTATTGGTAATATTTCTATACATTTCAGTTAATTTGCTATTCTTTATTCTCCCTTGTTATGGGAATAGGTTATTTGATACTCTTAATGATAAGCAATTTATAATAAAAATAAGTTTTTAGGGCCAATCTTATATTATAAAAAGAACATAGTATTTAATTTATCAGCAACTGTAGAGTATTTGAGGAAGAATATGCTTTTACAGGGTGAGGGTTTTTTTTTTTTATTTTTTTTGGAGCTTTTAGTAATTATTAGGCACTAACACAGCAGTTTTTAACTAATTTTAAATTGTCTTAAAGGAACCCAGCCAGAATGGACCTCTTTTTACTGAGTTAAAGTTCTACATGCGAGCTGCTAAGCCAGATGAAAGTAAGCAGTCTATTAAAATGTTTTTAATGAACTACAAGCATTTAGGAAAATAGAACCTACAGGTATAATGTCGATCTTAAAGAGAATCTTTTTAGATAATTTTCAAAATTATTTTTAAAGAATTAAGACCATACAGACATATACTCTTAGAGTAATTCAGACATACAGTAAAACTAGGCATTTTGGTAATGTGTTCATTATCTTTGTGTTGATGACATTGTCTAAATTGAAACTTTAGTTGTATCTCTGTCCCTATAAATGATGCATCATTAATTTTCCCGTATAATTGGCATACTAGTTTCCATAAACAAAGCAGCTCACATGTAAGTGATGGGTAGATCACTTTTCTATGTAAATCTTCACCAATGCAAATTCATGAACTTATCTTTATTTGTATTCTCAGTTCGGAAATGGACTAAGTCCCATAAACAGAAATATTTAGGTGTACCGAGATACTGGGGTTCTGGCTTGCATGAAAGAAGTGGAAACAGGTGAATATATCTCTTGTTAGCATATACTGGGATTTATTTAATTCCAGTCACTGTCCCTTTTAACCTAATTTAATTTCTAAAGATGTATTTTCACTTATCTTCGTATTGTTAGTTTTGTTGCAAAAGTTCATGTTCATAACTGACGATGTATAAAGAATAGATGAATAGACACATTTTATCTGTATCCTATTTGTTACTCATTTGTGTCTCATTAAGGATGTACTTTTCATTTGTCTGGAATATTGCTGGGAACAGCAATATTGTGTGTGTGGTAGAAGCTCTCTTCTAATAAAGTTAACTTTTAATTTATATGTCCTCAACTAATATGACTACCTTTAAAATGTTTCCTTTTTCATTCTTCTGGCACTGTGTGTACTTAAGAGTATTTTTAGTCACATATATGAGGGACTTACTACTATCTCTAAATCTATTTGATTTTCCATAGGGAGACTTACTCACAGACTTTATACGTGAGCTAGACTAATTCCTAGTCCCTTGTCAAAATGTGTCTTGAGTTTAGTAATAGTTTTATGATTCTTCTGTGTCACAAAGGGTTTTTGTTACTTGGTGTTGAATGGTATGCCTGTTTATTAAACAGTCCTGGTTTCCTAGCGGACCTTCCTTTCATGGTTACGCTGCAAAGTTTTACTATTTCTCTGGCAGATTATAAGTAGGGCTGGGTTTTTGTCTGGACAGCTTCATGGGTCAGTTGGTATGTATGGCCTAATCTGCCAGAAATATTGTTTCAGTAGGTCCTTAGATTTAATCTTACATAAAAACACTATTGATTCTGAAAGGCAAAAATAAATGTAACAAAATATATTTTTCTAAGTAAACTTGTATTCACAGTTTAATATCTGAAACTCTTTCATATAGGTGCTATGAACTTTTACAGTAATAGAACAGGTTTGGCCATAGTGATGAATGTCAGAACGCTTTTGGCAAGTGAGATTTTTGTTTTTAATAGTAGGCTAAACGAAAAGTTGTAATAGATTTTGAGAAACTAACTCTTTAAGGTAACAATATTAAGTTACATTTCTTAGCTTTATAAACGACAAAGTATTTCTATAAGCAATTGATGCTTGGTTTTACCTAGAATGAATGGCAGTACTTTTTTTTTTTTTTTTGTGGGGGTATGGTATTGCGTAAGCAGGCAGGCATAAGGAACAGTTCCGGTAATGGACAAATTTTCAATTAGCTCATGTAGAAAAGTTAACTGTCAATATAAAACCTTATAAAAAGAGTTTTCTATATAGTTGTTTTCTGTGTACCTGCAGTGTATAGTTTCAGAGAAATGTTTTCTTTCAGTAATTTGTACAGTTAACACATAGATTAAAATACTTTGCTAAGTACAATTCAGTAACTTTGCTAGTTTTTTTCCTTGGATTTAGCTATCGGTTTATGATAATGGATCGATTTGGCAGAGATCTTCAGAAGGTGTTTGAAGAGAATGCAAAGCAATTTCCCCATAAAACTGTACTTCAACTAGGCCTGAGAATAGTAAGTTTAAAATATATATATACCTTTACAATTTGTCTTCCTCATATAACTCTTTCAGTTAAATCCCAATTCTGTGCTGAATATAGGTCCTCTGCTGGGTGGAACTGGGTACTGCATTTATGTAACTGTTCTGTTTTGTTAGCTTGATATTCTGGAATACATCCATGAGCATGAATACGTGCATGGAGACATCAAGGCCTCAAACCTTCTTCTGGGTTACAAGAACCCTAATCAGGTATTTCTGATGCATTTTATTCCTCATGTTTTAAACCTTTTGTTTGACAACACATGGAAGTGCTTTGAACCTGTGAAATCTAGCAGAAGCTCATTTTTAAGAATGTATATAGTAACATTATTTCTGCTTGACATTTATATCTAGTTAATATTCTACAATTTTTTTATGCAATTTGCTGGACAGTTATCAAATTGACTATTTGCCCTAAATAATATTCTAGAGAAGCTCTCAAGATTAAAAAAAATTGACTCTCAAATAGGTATTTGCAGGTGGAAGCTTAAAATTATATAGCACACCACTAAATTATGTTTGCCTGTCTGCATTGTTACTTCATTCCTTTGTTCAAGAAATCCATCAGATAAGTGTTCTGTTACTTGGAAAAAATGGTCTTTAAAGTGTTTATTGTTCCACTTGATTTACGGAAGTCTTTCATTTGTCTGCGTTTTTAACTCTCTTTGCTATTCAAAAAATGTATATTAGAGTTTCAGAATTGTGTATGTATTCTTGCCAAAATGTTTTGGCTCATGAAATAAGTAAAATAATGTCAGTTTTCTTAAAGTAACTGTGGTGTTAATGAGGGGTAATAGTATATAGTAGTCAGTGTGTTCAAATGGGACAGCTGACTTTAAAGAAGGCAGGACAATAAGTGTATTCTTAACTCTGCACATTAAGATATGGTAGGATTTTTTTTTTCTTGCTTTGCAGCTTGCTGGTAATAACTGACAGTTTTGCTATATTTGTCCTCTGCATCGGCAAGAAATGACTTTAAGATCAGACTGGAAAACAACAAAACCTAATACATAGTTTTCAAATCATATGTACTAATCTCAGTGAAGCAAGGATCGTTTAAATTAAAAAAAAAAATATATCAGTTTTTGAGTCTTTTTAAGAACTGAGAATGATTGGGAGTTACATTTATTATTTGCGTATTTTTGTATTTATAGTTCTTTAACCTTGGAATTCTGTGTGGCAATTACTAGGTATACTTGGTGGATTATGGACTTGCTTACCGGTACTGTCCTGAAGGAGTTCACAAAGTATATAAAGAAGATCCTAAAAGGTGTCATGATGGAACTATTGAATATACCAGTATTGATGCACACAAGGGTGTGGGTAAGGATGTAAAACTTTGTTCTCAGCAATAGACATTTGTGCCTCCTTTTTAAAATAAATCCTAAAGATGTTGTTTGTTGCATTAAGTTCGTAAACAACCAGGTTTCCGAATCTGTTTTTTTTTCTCTGTGGACTCTGCTGGCATTTTTCTTCTTCTAAATTTACTAAATTCAATACTCTGTTTTTAATGCAACTTTCTTAAATAGGTTTCCTTAATTTACAAAGACTATTAAGATGTTTAGTGTATTACATCTTATTAACTAGGTAGAAATGGAACAGTACTTATGAGATCTTGATAGACGAACAGGTCCTATTTTCAGGAGTAATAGTTTCTTCTATCAGTGTGAACATTGTTCCTTCACATTTAGCAAAGATACACAATATTATTGTTTATAGATTAATTTTTATGTGATGATTGAACAAAACTTTTGTTATGATATATTAATAATTATGCTTATGGTCACTAAACATCAAAAGGCAAGAAGTAAGAAAATATTGAACATTAAAAAGCAGATCTGTGAATATAAATTGTGGACCTATAGTGAACACCAGTTTTATTTTCTTTATTCTTAAATTTTGTTTTATTAGCATAAAAGTGTGTCTTGCAAAAATGTCAGTTTTTGAAAGTTATTTACTCCAGGAGGAACTGTTGCATATGTACTTAAAACCGAATATAAACAAAGGTGACTTGAATTGCTCGTTTATCCTTTTAAAGTGTAATCTGTGATCAATGTATGTGTTGTTTGTTTTTCTTTTTGGCAAGGTTTAGGAATATGATGTATTTCTATCCTCTGTTAGGTTTTCAGGCCACATAAAATATTTCAGCATTGTGAAGTAATTATTTCAGGAGCTGTGTTTCAGCACTATTACCTTTTTATAGAAAAGGTGAAGTAAAAACTGTTTTGAACAGAAAGTCTATCACTTCAGTAACTTGATCATTTTTTTCCCACAATCTGAGTACTTAAAAAGCTTCCCAAATTGGGAGAACTGCAGCATGTCATTTCCTTGAATAGAAGAAAGAGATTGCTAAAGGACTTGAAAAATGAAGTTATCCTTCCAGTTGTAGGAACACTATTTTTTCCTTCTTTGCTTTCATGCTTTAAATAAATAAAGAACAGATACAGTAGCATTCCATTGCTAGCATTGGCTTTCTATTGTTTTAACACACATACAGATTTTAACTGTAGTTTAACTGTGTTTTTTAGCTACTGTTACGGATATATATTTTTTAACCTCTGTGTATATATTTAGCACCATCGAGACGTGGTGATCTGGAGATCTTGGGTTACTGTATGATTCATTGGCTTAGTGGTCATCTACCATGGGAGGATAATTTGAAAGATCCAAATTTTGTCAGAGACTCAAAAATCAGGTGAGAAACTACTTGTTTTCCTTTTGAAATAAAAAACAAATGAAAATGTCTTGGTGCGGAAATGCTTTGTACTTTCAGTACGTTTCCTTTTGGTCAGCAGGGTATTGTTTTTTATACACCTCAATTTCTCTTCATTGTGTATCATGTGTTCTTGGGGTGTAATTAAACTCTACTTTAATAAAGTTTGTCTAGTAGTATTTCCTGTCTCTGACAGTAACCTAAATCAGGTACTTAGAAATTGTGTCAGAATAGGGCAAGATTTGAAACTTGAAAGAAACAATAGTTTTGTTTTTCAGATGTAGAGATAATATTTCGGATTTGATGGACAAATGCTTTTCTGGGAAAAATAAACCAGGTAAGAGGAGCCATTTTATATTATAATGCTTTGATTAATACCACTTTGTAGTCATTCGTTATTGGTTTTAATGTATTTGTTTCTTAAAAAATAAAAAAAATAAAATCATCAATCATCAATCGGTTTGGTTGCCATCACTGAATTGTAGAAAGCTTTGACAAGTAGAAGCTCTGAAATGCCTCCTTACATTGGATGTTTTGAGCGTGTACAGGGGAAGGCTATTCTACTCTGTATTCGATTAAGAACAAGTGAATAAAGTTGCTGCAAAAGGTGAGGAGTCATCAGATTGTCAACAGCATTTTCTTCCTAGGAGGTGTGTGTCAGGCATTTGTACTCCAATCTGTTGCTGCTTTTAAGTCCTCTACTGAAGTTTGTAACCTTTACTTTTCTCAGCAGTGACAGAATGGCACTGATAACCTTGCTGAGTAGTAGCAGTTTACCCTTCTTTTTGGCTGAAGTTATATGAACTGCAGTGACTGTGCTGCTTCTGACAGTATTACATATTTGCAAGTGTGCAAGTATAAGCTAATTTTTACAACTGAGCTTTAGAAACGTAAAATATAAAGTAATGCAAACTTGAAATCTAGAGTGTTTCTGTTCATCATTGGTGACGTGTTGAGTAGATGTTATTTTAAAAGCTGACTCTACTAGAAATCTCTTTTCTTGGGATTTCAGACTTAAATGTTTAATTATTTCCAGCTACTTCTGGTGGTCAGTAGAGGGTTGCCTCTGTCAAGTGTGACTTGTCTGGTTTTCAGTAGTAAAATTTGTTTCATGTATTTTTATACATGTTTCAGTCTTAAACTGATGAAATTCCTAGATGACATTGAGTTTCCTATTCAACATTTTAAAATGCAGACATAATAAATATCGTAAAAATAAGCATTCATTGGTGAAGATTGGCCTATTACATTGTTTATGACTGTTTTCTTCATTGCAGTAAACGTATAAAAAAAAAAGTGATGCTGTCATCACTGGGTAATGAAGCTTGGTATAATTTTTTAAAATGTGATAAAGTCATAATTATGAGTTTATAAATAACATTTTCAAAAAAATAGCATAAGTAATGCACACATAATTTCTGACTCTTTTGTGGTAAAAGTGAGTGATTAAAATGTTTTCGTCTAGAAATTAATTGGAGATACCATTTCTTTAGATGAACTTGGCAAATACATGGAAAAGGTGAAGCTGTTGAGCTATGAAGAGAAACCTGTTTATCAGCATTTCCGAGAAATACTTCTGCAAGGTCTTAAGTCCATTGGGCAAAAAGATGATGGAGTACTTGACTTTGGCTTGTCCGAAAATGGAGACTTGCAAACAAATCCCAGGCAAAAGGTTTTTACTCTAAATATTTGTCAGCTTTCAATGCTCTTTTTTTTTTTTTTTTTTTTTTTTGAGATAAATGAAGGAGTGGTATTGGAAGTAGGTGTCATAAATGTATGAAGTAGGAAATAAGCAAATAGCAAGGTGTTTATTTAAGTCATACTCATACGCATTATTTCCCTAATTTAACACTAATTGTTATGAAAGGCTAATAAAGATGTATGTTTATAGGTGTACTTTTATAATAGATAATATCTTGGATAATAGAATGTGTATGTGTAGTTGTAATGACATTTGAACAGATGAACATTTCGTTAATGGACTTTTTTTCCTTAAGTTGGTAGAACTCTCCAGATGGGTCAAAATACGTGTAAGGTAAAGTAAATCCAGTTTTCCTTTTCATAGGATGATAGAATGATTTGGGTTGGAAGGGACCTTAAAGATGATCTAGTTCCAAGCCCCCTGCCATGGCAGAGACACCTTCCACTAGACCAGGTTGCTCAAAGCTGACCTTGGAACATTTCAAGATAAGGATGGGGCATCTGCAGGTTCTCTGGTGCTGTTCCACTGTTTCAACACCCCTGTGGTAAAGAATTTCTGCCTTATATCTAATCTAAATCTGTACTCTTTCAGTTTAAAATCATTACCCCATGTCATATCACTACATGCCGTTATAAAAAGGCTCTCTCCATCTTTCTTGTAAGCCCCCTTTAAATACTGGGAGGCAGTGGCCTCCCTGGTGCCTTCTCTTCTCCAGGATGAACATCCCCAGCTCGCTCAGCCTCTCTTCATAGCAGAGGTGCTCCAGCCCTCTAATCGTCCTCATGGCGCTCCTATGGACCAGCTCCAACAGGTCCATGTCCTTTCTGTGCTGGGAGCCCCAGACCTGGAGGCAGTGCTCCAGATGGGGTCTCACAAGAGCAGAGCAGAGGGGGAGAATTGCCTCCCTCGACCTGGTGGCCATGCTGCTTTTGATGCAGCCCAGGATATGGTTGGCTTTCTGGGATGCAAGTGCATGTTGCTGGCTAATGCCCAGTTTTTCGTCCACCAGTACCCCCAAGTTCTCTGCAGGGCTCCTCTCAGTGCATTCATCCCTCAATTCCAAACATCAATACAGACTGCCCCAGCCCAGGTGCAGGACCTTACACTTGTCTTTGTTGAACTTCATGATATTAGCTTCCTTTCCAAGACTAGTTCAAAGTTTAGTTTTAAATATACGTCTTTATGCTATGTATTTGATTCTGGAGTGTACATACTGTATTCACAGTGACCTAATACGTTATTTATGAACCCTAATTATGGTGGTAGACTGGGGGTATTTTATTCCTTGTATTTAAGAAGCCTTTAACTCTAGATTTGGACTTACATTTGAATACAGCCTAAGAACTTTTTATGTTTTAGGAAAATAGTATGCTAAAACAGTTTATAATAAGAATAAAAAATGGGCAAGCAGTTGAACAATAAATATTATTCCTGTACTTCAGCCTGCATTTATTACTTGTGCATTTGCATTTGTTAATAACAGGTGGGCAGTTTATTGGTTCCTCTAGCATGAACCAGGGAACTGAGAATTACAATACAGGATAATATTAAAAGAATTCTGCTTGCTTGCTGACATCGGAAAAAAAGTTGTAGGCTCTTAAAGTCTTCTAAGGATATATCTATCTCCAGCCTTCCTTGCTTCATTTTGCCCAGTAAATAGTACTTTAGCTAAAACTCTCTGGCCCTGGTCTTTATAGTAGTATTTTCTGCCAAATCGAGTGTAAAGATCTGTCCAAAAAGAGAGTTTATTAGCGTAAATTCTTCTGTTCCCCCTGTGGATCGACATGGCTTGAGACCTGTGTTTTGGAAAAAAATAAATAAATCTGTTTGTAATGGTTGGCTGGCTTCTTTGCTGAGTAAGTTGGCCTGCTGCAGAGCCAGCAGCTGTGACCTTTAATGTCCTTGTCCAGCAGAGATGGCTGGTGCACATTTCCAGTGGAATAGAACTTCAAAAATCTTATTTACATAGCCAATATCAGTCAAGACCATTCTCAAAGGGTGTGATAATACTTGTGTGTAGGTTCTTATGTGCTAGCATCAATTAATGTTTTTACACTTGCGCCCTTTCCCCCCTCTCTCCCTCAAGAAGCACATGCATGGTCAACTTACTCAGTCATCATAAATACGTTCAAGCACTGAAGTAAAACAAAGGGTGTTGCTGTCCTTTTTGAAAAAGGGTACTCAGCTTAACGATTAATATTGCAGTGCACTTTGTACTAGCTATTTCATGGCAGCTACTGCTAGGTTGTCTAGATGGAATAAGATTGTTTGCTTGAAGGCAGGTTAACATGTAAGATAGTCTGCTTGCTTTTGACAAAATACCAGGTCAAAGGACTCTTGTTTCTACGCTGGATTTTCTAGCCCTTGTAACTGTGATGGTAGGCCAATAGATTGCATTGGTTATCCTTCCAAGGCTGTATCTTGCACCTCCCTTCAAGCTTGAATAGTAAGAGAGTCTTCAGCGGGATGTCTCCCTTCCCAGAACGTATGTTTGGGACCTGATGTTCTTAGCTACGTTTCTGTCAGGGTATCTTCCAGAGGGTATCATGCATTAATGAGAGGCCAGGAGAACTGGAAGACAAGATCTGCCAGTTGAGAGAGAGCTGGACAACAGAACTGCTGAACATTTAGATATGCAGAGGAAGAATGGAATAACATGTATGTATTTTCAATTAGCATATTATTTTGAGCAGTGACAAGAAGCTTAACTTGACAACTGCTTGAAAGATGTGTTCTCTCAAAGTTCCAAATTTTATCAGAACAAAATGCTTTCTGTAAAGGTAATATATCAGTGATCAGTAGCATCTTGCTTCTGAAAGCCAGTATATTCTACCACATGTTAAATTTCTTTTGGCATGCTTGATGTTTAATTTGGAAAAGAAAAATGGAGCCTGGCATCCTCCTTTAAGAAGACGTTAACCTCTAGTGTACAGTATTTGACGCATTTTGGTAGTACTGATTTTTCAGTTCTGGCAGGACTTAAGACACCTACTCTTCAATTCCTTTGGGGCGATCTTCCATAATACTGTCTAAAAAGCATTATTTCATGTCTTGAAGTTATGCTATTTCATAACTAGAAGAGAACTTTTGCCTTCTGTCTAAATTGTTACAACATAGGGTTCTCTTGTGCAGTCAGCTTGTATGGCTAATTGAGCCACGATGTGCACTAAAGGTTGCGTATAATCATGGTTGGTCTGGAATCTCAGACATTCTCCAGTACATGGATATCTGGCTAAAACTCACAGATGCCTTCTATATTAAAAGTTAGCATTTTATTTTCTGTATCATGACTCAAGTTTCCCCAGATGTATAAGTAAATGAAACACAGTTCACAGTTGTGCTGGAGTTTTTTTTTAATTTCTGTAAAATACATGCATGTTGGTTCATGTGTGTGGTATTTTATAATAGTTCTAGCTGAGCAAGAAACTAACAATAACATGTGTTGAAGGAGGTATCTGGAACTCTTGACTAAATTATTTAGGGTAAGAACCACATCTTATTTTTGTTTAGTGCTTAAGAGTTGCTGGGAAATACTGGGAGACAACTCTATTGTAAAATATGTTTTTTAGTGATTTGTAGTTCCATCTAACGTTCAGCCTCAGATGCGCAGGTGTTGCTTTTGTCAGATGAATGCTGTCTGATTTCTATTGCTATGTAATTCACCTGCATCAAGATTAAGAAACCATTTTTATTAAATAAGCTTGGAAACAAGATAAATGTATTTTGCTTTTGTGTAGCATGTATTGGATATCTGTTTTTCTGATGAGCGTTTAAAATGTTTTCTAGTACAATTGGGAGGAATGCATTATCTCTCGTATAAAAGCAGTACTGCGCTGAAATAGTCCTCCTTAATTTTGGTCAGAATGAACAAAAGTGTCTGTGTTTATTCCTGCCTAATGCATCACAAATCTGCTGACATGCTAACCTTGGAGTCTTGGCTGGCGGTAATCAGGCCTGTGCACCGGCAGGAAAGATGTACCTAATGCACTCCATCAGTGCAGTTTGCATATGGAAGTTCTCACAGGGGAGCTGCCCTGTGCCAGCTGAGGGTTACCTGCCCACTGCAGTTATTGTATGTAATTATCGAACCAATCTGTTCAGCCCAGCAGGGTTTAGATGGTAATCATGAAGCAACACTTTGGAAAGGAAAGATGTAATGCACTCTCCCCTTCTCTCATGAGCCACGTGAAGTTGTAACCACTTTTAAAGCTGTATTAGTAAAGCTATAGTCTTACACAATTCAGGAAGAGGTAAACTCTTCTAGTGTTTAAAATGGTCAGCTATGTCTCTGATATGATACGGATATGTGTCAACTCATCCTTTGCAAAAATTATGTGGCTTTGGAAAAAAAAATCTCCAGCCTTAAGAATAGTTTGTACTAGTAAGATTTAATTATAATACACAGATAAAACCTTTAAACGCATAGAACTATTAAGATAATGTACCTTGAATAGGGTTCAGCTTTCCCAAGTGCTTCTCTTTGGAACAGAACCCGTAGCTGCTATTAGACAAAAATAATAACGTACCGTCAGTGGGTGTTAGGTACTTCTAAGCTGTGCAAAGAAAGCCTTTGGAAGCCAGGATCCAGATAAACATGAATTTAATGAGGTGTAATTGCTAAAGAAAAAGCAATTAACATCAACTTTGCTTAAAATGTTTTTCTTTGTTCTTTAAGATTATTCAGATTGATTCCTTTGTAACCAGTTACACAATGTAAATAAAAATAGGTTTTGATCATAAAAAGTTGTGTTTTTATACATTAAAATTTCAATTCCTAATGTCATCTGTCGATAGGGGAACTGAACTTCTAAATTTTCTGTTGCCTAGTACTAGTATTCTTGTATTAATATATGAATAAATTTTCTCTACAATTGGAGACCTGATATATTATATGTGGGAATAATGGTTAAAATTACAGAATACCATGTGAGGATATTTTCTATTTTGTGTGGTCTTCCCTTGTCTTGAGTTCAATTGCCATTTGTTTTACAGAAAAAAAGAAAGGCAGCAGTTGCAACCAATGAGAGCAGTGAAGCAGAAGTGGAAGATGCAGGAAGTCCAGCAAAAAAGAAGCCTACTTCTTCTAGTAAGTCAGAAGATCATTCTTACAGGCACATATACTGTTGTGGTAGGTTAACCTTGGCTAAGGGCCAAGCTCACACCCGCCATTCACTCCCCACATCAGTGAGACAGAGGGAGAAAAGAGGTTGAAAAAGCTCTTGGGTTGATACAAAACGGGGAGATTCCTTATCAGTTACTCTTGCAGGCAAGACAGACTCAACTTGGAAAAATAGTTTTAATTTATTACCAATTAAAGTAAATTTTGGTAGTGAGAAAGACAAACATTAAAACATCTTGTCTTCCTGCCCTTCCCAGCTCTGCTTCTTCACTCTAGACATTTCTATTCCACTCCCTGGAATACGGAGGGCATGGAGTGTGTGTTATGGTCAGTACACAGCACTTTGTCTGCGACTTCTTCCTCACGCTTTTTCCCTGCTCATATGTGGGTGCTCTCTCATGGGCTGCAGTGCTTCAGGAAATATCCATTATGGTGAAGTAGCCTAAAAATAATAAAGTAGTGGCGTTAGACTCTACCTTAAAACAAATCTTGTTTAAAAAATATTGATGGAGGAGTATAGCAGGATGGGAAAATGTAACATTACAAAGACAGTAATATTGGTAAGTTATGAATTTGCTCTAGTATATTTACTCAGTGTGGTACAAAGTACAAGTAATTAAGCTAGTATTATTCCAGAAGGTAACACTGATCTGTTCATTTTCAGCTGTTTACATTACAGAATTCTGATCATTAAAATCAGTGGTTATTTCTCTAACTTGAATGCCTTTTGAATTGTTGATCTCAATTTATTATGAATTTTCTAGTCAGTCAGTGGCTAAAATAACATTAGCCAGATTATACTTTCTTTGAAGGAAATACAGTTATTTAACATGGTGCTGACTTTTATTCTTGGTTTTAGCAGATTTTCTCGAAGGCCCTGTAACAAAATATTTAAAAATACAGCTGACTACATACTAGTTATGTTTTGATGCACATGAACAGAATATACTTCCACTTTATATTATATTATATATTACACTTTTTATTCCTCTGGGATTGTGGATTGAGATTTTCAAAGACTGAAATGAAAAAGAGCTTCAGGAGTTACAATCTAGGTGTTAGCATCAGCTTTTTAGAAACGTTAAGATTTTTTTTTTAACTAAAGGTATTTGGGAAGTTACATGTATTTTCAGCATCCAGTGGTTAAAACCAGTGATGAACACGAATTTACATTTAAACATTCTTTTGCTAACTCAATAGATTTACAAGTGAAATGGTACTAATTTTGCCTTTTTCTAGTACTTACCTTAATGAATGCCAAGCAGGGGTGGGGAGGGCTTACCAAATTATTTTAGATAGAGTGATGCATGTACTTCTTCATCTCATTGTTTTCAAATTTGGAATTAAAAACTTTACCACTTACAACATGATCATAAATCTGTGTTGAAGGAAAAGGCAACTCTTTCATAATTTGATTCTGGTGCTTTTGATAAATTGGAAATAGCTGATTACAGAAATATTTAGAACTGTAGTTCCAAATCTGACTGGTTTTATGTTCCCGTGGACTTTCCTTCTACTTTATGTGGTAAGTCCTGTGACTAAAAAAAAAAAATCCTAGTTTACTGTCCATTAAAAAGGATAATTTTCCCGATGCATCTTAATTGTAGAAATTAAAGTTTAGTCATACAAGAACGTTTACAATTTTTTGAAATGCTATTTCATTATAGATATGTCTGGATAGGGTTTACTCTTGAGGTGTTCAAATAACATCTCATGAGTATTTGGACTTACATGGCAAGAAGATTGATGCAGACTCTTGCTGTTTGGCTAATTGGCGTTAACTGCATCTGATTACTCAGTTTGTCCAATCCAGTCCAAAAGATTAGTTGGCCCCAAAAGACCCTGATCCAGCTGTGCAGCAGTCTGAGCACACCATGGTGCTCAGTTGTCTGTAGGGACTCTGCCAGTACAAAAGTCTGTTACTGCTGAGATTAAGGAGACCCAGACTTGGTAGAGGAGAAAGAAAGAGCAGAACTAAGAAAGGACAAGCAGGCTTGTCCCGTGAAAGGTAACCTTACAGGATAATATGGATGATGTTGAAATAGTCAATCTCTTTCCACCAAGCAAAATACAATCAAAAGATATCATTACTATTTGAAAGGTTTTTTTTACACTTCATTATAGTTCCATTTTCAGTATTAGCCTCCTTCATGTAAAATATGCAAATTTGTAAGTGATGATGCTGTTAAAGCAAAATACCAAGTTTTGGCATACACTGTACATATCCACCAACGCTTCTGCAGGGCTGTACTGCATAATATTAATAGTTCTAGTATGCTTTTTAAAGTCAATGTATGGAATAGGCAGCTACTATAAGGAACTTTTGTGAAAATAGCATAAATACTGCAAAAATAATAGTTTTCTGAGAATTTGTAAACAGTCCTATGTTCAAAGCTACCACCACTGGGAGTTTTCTTTAATCTTGGGGTCGATGAAGATTGGGTTGTATCAAACAGAATTTTTTATATGAGCTTTTTTCTTTCGTGATTTTTAAAAACATTTTTGGTTTTTATTAATTGGAATAATATAGAGGTAATATAGAGTGAAGTTCTAACATAAACGTGACATATAAAGTCCTGCATTTTTTAATGGGATTTTTTAATAGGTAATACTGCTAGGGGTAGGAACTGTGTGTGTCTGTATTGCTGTACAGCAAGCATCTAACATGGTAAGGCCTTAACAGAGGTCGTTTGGTTACTCTTGCAGTATAAAAAAATATAACCATGTGAACAGCTCTATGTGAAAACAGTTACACTCATGGATTGGTTAGAAGGCATTCAAAAGTAGAGGTTTAATAGCATTTCTCAATTAATAGGTACTTAGCATTATGCTTATTTACATTGTGTGGCTTTGCATAAATCAGTCTCTGGGGTTTTTGTCCTAGAAATCTTTTCTTTCGTGATTCAAGCAAGATTTATTACTTAATGTTGGATTAAATCTATACTCAGGTTCATTTTTGTATTTACAAAATTATTGATCTTGTTCTCAAACCTTAGGAGAAAGCAAATCGTAGGGGGGTTTTGAGCTTTTTTGTGGTACTACTTGTTCCTCATCTTTGTAGCCTACACCCATGCATATGTTATAGGTCAATTCTTGCCTCTTAATTTTATGTCTTTGTGTAAACATTTTCAGAAAAAAAAAAACAAAAAACAAAAAACAGTACTTTACAATAGCTATAATAATTATAACTATTATAAGTCTGTTATTCTTTTGTTGTTTCACTTATATTATCCTGCTCATGATGATAAGTGCCAAATTTAATTTTTTATACGTAAAATATGGGAATGCTCCTGTTTATATCTGTGTCTACTTGGAAGACAGTTTTCTATTTAGCGTTCATCAATGTTTTAAGCATTTTTCTGTGCATTTTTTTCTGAGTACTTTTAAGACCCGAACACCTTTAAAATATAAGTACATTAAAGTTGCATGTCATGGAACGCCTTTCTTTCATTTGTTGCTAATGAAATGTAACATTTTAAGTGAATTAAAAAAAAAAAGTAAGGAAAACTTTCCATGGAGTAAGTTTTTGTATAATCACTTCACTTGTTTTGTGTAATCACTTTTGCATAGCTTCATCATTTAAGAATAAAAGTGATGTCTATTTTTCTTGTTTTTCTGTGAACTGAAGATACACTGCAGTATTCCGACCAAGTACTGCAATTCAAACTCAGATATAAAATTTGAAATACAATTTTTTCTCCAGAAAATAAAAAATTTATTTGTAGTGTAGTGACCCAGAATTTTACAGAGGATTATAACCTTTTTTTTAAGATTTAAGTAATACTAAAACTTATTTCATCTTGCAAATTGCTGTGTGATGGAGAGAAGGGCTATTTTTACATACACGCTGCGTGTGATTACTGATTTATGTGTATAGGTACAACTGTTTTAATACCTCTTCAGTAAAGCTGTTTTTACAAATAGAAGTAAATCAGTCTTTCAGTTTTATCTAGAACAACTTTGTATTACATTTTTAACAGAACATTCGTAGATTCAATGTTATCTTGAGGAAATATGCAAGTAGAAAGCCATAGAATAATATGTTCTTGTGTCCTGATGTCTTCCCATTTTTTCCAACAGAAGTGTATTGGCTTTATTTGTTATAGGAAACATCTATTGGGAAATAGGACTCAGGACAGTACCAAAAGCCAAACACATCCCACAACTGTACAAACTTTATTTCTCTTCCCCCACCCTGCAATCATATATTTCCTGGAATTCAAGTCATATTTCCATTCTTCTGGTCTCTGCTCCTTTTTCTGACTCAAATTTCAGATTTTTTTTTTTGTAGAGGAAAGAACTGCTGAGAAGAGGGAACAAACCAAGTAACCAAAACTGCTACCTGTTGCCCTTGCAGTCTCTTCAGCAGTCTTCTAAATACCGGAAAATTATTGTTTGAGAAGTGTTATGCTACAGGGCTTCATCAGCTATGCAGTGTTCCCTGGATAAGCTGGGAAAAGGCCTGCCAGAACTATATACTCATCTTTACCTTTTTTTCTTCTTGAAGGAGGGAAAAAAAAAAAAAAGAAACCTTACTGTATTTGATCAATGCGCTCAACTGCTTGTGCTTCTTTTCTTTTGAGGTCAAAAAGTGATAGCTATATTGTTTAATTATGATTGTGGCAAGTGTAGTTTAAGAACTTGTACAGACTATAATTGCTGGCACCTTCCAACCATTCTACAGAGCCTTTGCATGTACTCAGTCTTTGGAAGGTGTAAATTCAGCATATGCAAGTGATGCAGTTGCTCACCTGCAGCATTCTTTCTGCTAGATATTTTTTTTCATTTACCTGATATTTGCTTCAAGTCTAAAATCTGTATGTTGTGCTGTTTTAAAATATTCTAGGCTATGATATGTGATCTAGCAGTCACCTGTGACACCTACATCATACTTGATTTCATCTGCTTAGTAGTGGTGTTTTCATGCTCAGAATCTCTCACTGTCCATTTTCATCAAAGCTGACAATTAAGTGGGAAGCTTGGGACTATCTCTGCTTGTTTTTACCAAAGAAACCTTTGTCATTTATAGAAAATTTTCTTTTTTTTTTTTTTTTTTTTTTGATTCAAGTACACTTTTATGTCTTTTTCTGCAAGTGGAATGAGAAGGGTGTGCAATAGAATTGGAAAACAAGATGAGAAGGGACATGAAAAAGTGGTGGACTCCATACACCAGCTTAAGGACAGGATTTTCTGCCTACACTTTTGTTAATCTTGATACATAGCAAATTTTCCTTTTAAAACCTCCATGATGAATATTCTAAAACATGTCTGGTCAGTGCCTCTTCTAATACTTAACTATCCTTGTTACTGAAAAGGGCTTGATAAGATGAAATGTTTTCTTTTGATACTTTTAGTAGTTACGTTGAATTGTGCTTATTTTTTGCAGCAACCTTTGTTGCAGATTTGATGAGTACGAAAAGCTGCACCATCACATCTCCCCTTTTTTTCCCCTTTCTACAGATAAGCTAAATAAATTCAATTCTTTTTATTTTTTTTTTCTGGGGAGCTAGAAATAATGATCACCACTCCAGTTTTTTTTTTCCTCATTTTGCCCTTCAAGAAAGCTGAAAAATGAGAAGTGCCGAAAACTACATAGAGTGCTGCTGTTTTTTTTTTTGTAGTATTGCTTTATAATACTGTTTACATGGAGAGGATCAGATACCATAGTCAAGTTGTCTAATAATTCCTCTAGAGCCTGTGGGACTCTATACCACTGCTGAACTTTGTTACAGTCTCAAAACAAGCTGTGCAGTGACACCATCTGGTTTATTTTTGCCTATATTAATTCTTCCTCATTTAAATTGCTTTCTGAACGTAATTCAGTTTAATCTGCTTTGTAAAAACCCTCTCCCTTGCTTGTAGTAGCTTTGTTTGCACCCTCATTTGGTGCTGCCCACACAGGACTTGCTGTTTTCAGAAACAGAACTGATGTTTCTTCTACAGGAAAAATTTGTGGGAAAGGGGCAATATATGTTAATGGGCTAACTAATTTTGAAAAAAGCAGTTGAGGTTGTTGGTATAGACCTTCAGTTCTGAAATAGCTGCAAAATTTATACCTAAATGTGTTGACAGCAGTGGTTTTTGTTTAACGTAAGTTAATCAGATACTTAAAGATAGTATTTCTGCTGTGTAAGCTTGAAATTATGAATAAAGGGCCATGACAAGTATTTTTTTTTTTCCTTTTTGGTATGATCCAATTGGAGATTCTCTATGAGTGTGTTTATTTAGAAAAGCTTTGAAAAGAACTCATTAATGATGAAGGCAAATTTGGAGGCAGGGTGGCTGTCTTTTTGGTGTTCCAGCACGGGCAATTAGAAATGGGTAAGCTCTTTCTGAATGAGGAATTAGTAACCTTCATTTGCTTGGATTGTTCTCGACTACATGAAATACTACATTCCTGAAATACAAATATGAAAACTAGATAATACATTCTTTTTCTTCTGTAAATAAACACCCCATAGTGTTTTCCTTTCTAAGGTCATTGTTTTCATAGACAGTCTTCCTGATATTAGAGCATGAATTTCACCTGCCTTTGCTGCATAAGGTTATGTGATTTATAATCTGATGAAAACAAAATCAGTTACCTCAGACGAAACTAGGGAAGAGTAAGTTTTTTTTTTTTTTTTTTTTTTTTTTAAGGAGAAAACTTTGGTTATTCTCTACTTTCTTTTGAAATACAAAAATTCTAGGGAAAAATCTTAGGATGGAGAATGGAAAACCAGTACGGTTGACAGGATAACTGAACATACCGGCCACTATAAGGACTCAATTTAAAAGCTCACAAGAGAAGTGTGTTGCTAGAATTCACAACTATACTTGCTGAAACATTGTGTGACTTGAGTTTAAATATAAACTAATACTTAAAGGTATTGTGCATGTCATCTGGGAGCAGGAATGATTTACATAGTTAAGCTGCCACTTTAATTTGATACCTGTTTGTATAGCTTTTTGGCTACCAGAACTTCTAAGGGTACCAGAATGGATCAGATTTTTATATAGCAGTTGATGTTGGGGGGGTGTCTGGTGTTTTGCCAGAATAGATCTTTCATTGATAAAGCTGCTCTTCTCAATAAGAAATCATCCCTAGAGCTGTCGGTTATTTTGTGATTTATTAATCAAAGATGCATTGTCTGACAAAATCTATTTGTAGTTTTATGTTGAATGCAGCAAATGATTTTGGACAAAAAATACTTCTTCATTCTCCGTTTCATTTTCAAGAATGGGAAAATTCTTCAGAGTTGATCTTGGCATTTTCAATTTCCAAACAACATTTTAAGAGCAAATTAAGTTATGTAAAATAGAACAAACATGAAAGCAAAATAGGCAATAATTCTTTGCTTTTCTTGGTGTGGTTTTGGTTTTGGGTGGACTGGAGACTATTTTGGTTTGTTGAGCATTGTTCTTTGCTTCCTTCTTTCTTCCAAATTTACTCATTGAGCTTGAATGATCAGTGACTCATACTGCTCAAAGGCTGTTGTTGTCTTATGCAAGAAGCTTTTTTCTAAAGGACTTCCATGAAACTCAATCTTACATCATTTCTGTGTCAGTAACACAGATCAGGAAGTTGACAGGAACTTTAGGGTTATATATAGGCTAACAGGGAGAAATTTAGATAGGCATATTGACTTCAAGGAGGAAATTGGGATTAAAAAATAATCATGAGAATACCATGAATAGAAGATGAAAAACATGTAATTGCTACTGTGTATCTGAAAATGGTAGCAAGTTTTATTATATATATATATATTTATATATATATATATATATATATATATTTATATCTTATTTTCACAAAAGTGACAGGATGAATGTGATTCATGTAAATGAGCTGCATTTTTTTCCCCTTTATTTTGAGTGTGGTCTTAAACAACCTGCCTGCCAGGTTTACTAAGGCTCTGTTCATTTCAAAGCTATTTAGATGGCTATGTTCATTATGGTTTTTAATAAAATGTTGTCAAATAATAGCTTTGAATCTGAAGGTTAAGTTGCACTGATATAACAATGATGCCAAACAAAAGTCTTTCTTCTACCTTTGTGCCTTCTACCAACTCTTTCATAAGCTTGGTTCAGAATGGTCTAGGCAGCTGCAACTTATTAAATAAGCCATCAGACCAACAAGTTAAGTTCTTTACAAGGTTACAGAGCTGGATCAACTTAGCACAAGGTTCAGAGGGCACCAGAAATGACTCAACAGTGGGAGGGATCACAGAACAGGATTTTGGCATACAGGGAGGAAGGACGAGTTTACAAGTGGAAGAGGACCTGACTCTATTTTTTGGTGGAGGTGAGCTGTTAAATTGGCTCAGCAGTATGTAACTGTGGTTTGAGAAACTGAAGTGCATAATGTGTTTTTTTCAGTACAATATTGGTGCACAGAAATTGTGGTAAATTCCTCTGATTTTTCCCTCATGTAAATCAAAACTAAATGGATAATTGGAGTTGGTCTATCCTCTTAAAATATTGCAAAGAATCTTCTTGTAATCCATTTCTATTATTTTACAGAAAATGTTGTCTTTTTTTGATTGAATTGCAGAAGCAGTAGCTACCAGAACACGGCAGATGACCTCACCAAAAGCCAAGAAAGGCACAGCAACCAGGAAGAGAGTTCAGAAGTAAATAATAAATGGAGCAAAAAAATATGTTGCTCTTCAGCTCATCTCTGTTTTTTTTTTTTTTTTTCTTTTAGTTACTGCAGCACTGGAATCTATTACTTTCCTTTTTACATGATCACTCCTGTAAAAAAGCAAAAAACACCCTTGGACTGCTGTTTGTACCTGTTTTTTAAGAATAAATGTTTTATTAAAATATTTGAATAATTTACGTATACTTTAGTACTGATGCAAAATTTTGCCAACTTTAAAGTGAGGATGCATTTTTATTCTTTAAGACATGAATTTGTGTATATAAAAGCAAACTAAAAGAAAGTTGTTTTTTCTGCTTTATAATGTAGAAATGAAGCATCAATGTAGTTTTGTTATGGGGACTTTTTAAGGAACCGTAGTGTATCTGATTTCTTTAAATTTTGATTAAATTCAAAACAGGTCACTTTAGATGTACATTCAGATGATAACAGGAGTCTGAAATGATAGAGACATCTTTTAAATACTTCTCAAGTGTTTCAACCAAGAGAATACAAGAAAAATCACCTTTCCTTTCTAGTTTGTTACAAAATATTTAAATAATTTTTCGTAGGACAGGTACTGAATATTTTGTTTTTGCATGGTGTTTGTATTATTTTCACATTATTCCCATTATCCAGAGTTTCTCTGGAAAGAAAAAAGAGACCAGAACTTCAGACATAAGGCCCAGGGCATTAAAAATAAAAAGAAAAAAAAAAAAAAAGAAAAAAACATGCCCCTCCTCAACCCATTCCTCAGGTTTTTGTTTTATACCAGTAAAGAGGCATTATAAATGTGAAGAATAACTTTGTAAGCTATCTCGTTCTATTGAAAGCCTGACTTACTTATGCTTCTCATAAGAAAATAATGCTTTACCTTTATTTAATAGTCAAGAAACTTGTAAGCTTACAAAAACTTTTTAAAAGCACTTCTTCGCTTGGCTTTGGGTCTTCAGTGTTGTAAGTCAAAAAATGCAGTATTTAATTTATGTGAAATACCATTACTTTTCATTTAGATACGACAAATACATATAATTAGGGCATGAGCATAATTGTCATCAGGGAGACTGCTTTATGAAGTTTGGCAAGCCAAAAGGAACCCATATGAGCCAATGGATTGTGTTTCCGTGTGGATGTCCAGTGTACCACTCAGCTGGCTGTGTAATGCTTGGATAGCTATACACTGAAAAAATGTGCTCTAGCATCAAATGCTGAATGAATGATGAGCTTATGTTTTGAAAACAAGGGTATGTGTTATTTTCAAATAAAACTGGAAAAACATATTTAGAAATTGTAGTGCTGTGGCATTTTGTGGTGACTGGTCTTTGGACTTGTTTTCTTAGGTAATAGCAAAGTGTGCCTGATGGCTTTAAGCATAGCATTCTATTTCAGAAGTAACAGTAGGACTGCTGAAACCCCTCATATGTAAATCTCAAATCAAGCTGCTGTTTTAACTCATTTAATAATTTTGTTCAAAAAGTGATAAACTATTCTGAAGAACTATTATCAAGAAAGTATATCGTATTCTCTTGTCTTGCATACTCAAAGCTAACGTCTTTCTTTTATACTTTACTTGTTTGACATTTTAGTAGCTTGTTTATTGATAAACTTTTTGAAAACTTGGAAAGAATGCTTTCTTTTGATATTACCAAAACCAATTGCAATAAACAAATTCTTGCATCCCTGTTTTGAATGTTTGAGCTGCAGATTTCACAAGTGGGGGCCCCTAACTCTTCCCACCCTAAATTGTCTCAGAAAAAGTTTTTACTGGCAAGTGTTCTATAAATCAAAAGGGTGCTTTCCATTCTAGGTGACTGTTGCTTCAGGTCTTGTCTCTGCTCACAAAAAACAGCATGCAAAACTACCGTCTTCACGGGCATGAATGTCTCTGGCTCACTGTAAACTGCAGTGATGTTTAAACTGTGGGATGGCCAGGATGAGCCAGGAGGAAGGCTGTGATAATGTCTGCACTACTGCTGTATGTATTGCATAGAGTATGTGTTTGTACATGTTTTTACTGTTTTGCAAAACAGTGATGGGGAAATACACCACTTTTGAAGAGGAGGAGGGTGCAGTAGATTTTTGTTGACATCCCCATTTGAAAGTAAAGCCCCTAACACAAAAGAAGCAAGCTGCCTTTAGACTGCATTTACTGCTCTTGATGACTCCAGTTGTGTGTAAATATTAGAAAACAGCAGGGTCCTGCATTCCAAGAATCACTTGAGCAGTGCCATGAAGACAAGTGTCCTTACTGGTATTGTAGTCATACTCCCAAGCTCTCCTGCTGTTTCTAATCTGTGTGCACAGCCGTGAAAAAACTGGACTGACATTTACAGGCACAGCAGGGAGACACTTGAGTAGGGAATGTTAAAGACTCCGCTACCTATGTTTCAAAGTGGCCACCATACATGATAAATCTTCACAGGAGAACTAGTCGGTACTTCAGCTGATGGTGTAATGAGGATATTGATAATGAAGCAGAGAATGCTTCTTTTAGTGCTTGAATGTTTTGCAGACAGATTGTTTATATTTTTTCCCTAATCTAAAATATCTGGAGAGAGAATCAAATTCAGAATAGGTATAAGTTATTTTCTAGATGGTGCTAGGTTGATAATTTTTACAAGAATATTTCCCAATAGCTCCAAATCAAATAATAATTCCCGATATCTGTTGCAGCTAGCATTAAGGGAGGGGGTCAGTTGCTTCCCTGAGTAGTCTGACAGACTTTACTCACTGTTTTGTCCCAATGAGCTGCCAGATTTGGGATGCCATAATACCAGTAATGCAATTAGGTTTTCTGCACGTTGTCTGGTTGACTTCTCAGTTAAGAGTTTCTTTCCCTTTGGGAATAAGACTAGACAGACTGTCATTTGCTATTACTAATTCTGCTTAGCATTATCACTGGAGCTTTTTTGTAATTAGCTATCTTAGTTGGCTCTTAAATTTTAATAGCCAATTGAAGCTACATTTTAGCCAAGTTCCATATCTAAATTGCATTCAGTCCATTAACAAAGTTGGTTAAAAGGCTATTAAAACAAAAGCCAATATATGGTGGTTAGCACTTGCATGTTCGCAGCAGTAGCAGTACCAGCCTCCAATGAATATTCTCAAGAAACGGCACTTCCTTCTAGCAAAGGAAGTGCACAAAGGATGACCAAACTTCTTTTTGGGAACAAAGGCTGATTATGCAGAGTACTTGTAGGAAAAAAATAAATTGAAGTGTGTCTTTTCTGGGAGAAGGTGGGAGAGACTTGCGGGGGATACAGAAGGGGGCAATTAATGGTTCTGCTCAGATTTGACAGGTTCTGGAAAAGCCAAATAAATGAAGTGATGTTTTTCTCCATTTCAGCTGATCAAAATTATTAGCAAAACCATCTGAAGCACCTTCTGGTGGAATTGTCATCTTGCTGAGTTTAGTTTGTAAAACATCCTGCCAGACATAAAAAAAACTGTAAGCATGCCAGCACATAGGCTCAGAGCACCGCTTCTCTAATTGATAGACCCTATAATTTTCTTTTTCTTTTTTTTTTTCTAAAGACCATGGCTGGATACCTCAGCTTCCTGAGTAATTTAATGTAACATCAGTCTGAATTTTTTATTCCTAGTAGCACTTGTTTAAATTAGATTTTTCTCCTTTTTTTCTTAAAGTGTAGACAGAAGATTAACAGCCTTCAGATTATTCTGTAGCAAATAGTGTCTTTCTTAGACATTTTTTTTTAATGATAGCTTCGCTATTTTGAGAACTAGATATTAATATTGCTATAGTTTTAATAGAGTCTACTAGTTGTTGATGTGTTGTTTCAATGGTGGTTGGCAGTGCCCTGTATGGGTGATAATAGATAAGCACCGCTAGCTTCATCGAAGGTGGTTTGAGGCACATCTCAGATTACATCTGGATAACCAGTTTAGTGTATTCTTTTTCCAGTATATGTAGTGGGTCATCTAAATTAGAGTTTCCATAGTGAATCAAATGCATTGTTACACAAGATGTAGAGCTGGTGCTCTTTGGACATGAGCTGTATCCTGTTGCTTGTATCTGGACTGGAATATCAAACTGGTTTGAAAAGCTTGCTGGCAACAGGTGCCGGCTCCTTCACTTATTGTGCTGTTTGGAGGTGCTGGATTTGTTGCACTGATGCAGTGAAAGGGAGAATGAGTCTGATTTATCTGTCTGAGGTTTGATTTTCCTGATATTCTTTTCTACAGACAGGGAGAAAGCAGGTATGATGGCATCAACAGTTCTCTAGATAAGAGTCCCAGTCAGGATCTCACATATAGCTTTATGCAACTGCATGCTAATTCACGTGCACTTTGGTTTTCTTCCCTGATATTTTCTAGATTGAGCAGCTGAAGATTTAGAAGGTGAGTCCATGAATCCTTTGCTTGATTTTAGGCTTTCTTTGTCTCTGTGGATGACACCTCTATAGCAACAGTGTTTTAAAATTATTATTTTTATTATTTTCTTCTTTTATCCTGAAGGAATACATGAAAAGGGAATATATTGCTTCTGTGAACTGAATTTTGCCTGAATGCAGAGCAAGCCAGACAGCTCTGAAAAATGCAGCAGCTCTAACTGGATACCACAGACTGGTTTTCTGACATGCCACAATTGCAAACATGAAGTTACCAGCAGTATCACATTTGCATTTCTTTTTAGTTTTCTGTTTCCTCTCATGCCAACCTAAACCTGTCTCCTTTCAAATAGAAGCTTCCACACCAGATTTTAAATGTTTTAAAATTCCTTTCTTGCACTTAGGTCTACTGCATAGAAATAGCTGAAGTATTTTCAAATGGACCTCTAGTTCCACAAGTGCCTAAGCTGCTGACAAGTGAATCCTGACAGCTTTTTTCTTCATCATTGCAAATGCTGCAACAAGTCAACGTTGAGGCTTTGCATTTTCTCATGGATATCCCAAAAGGTAAAAGAGTTGTGGAGGAACTGTCATTGGATAGGAGAAAGATTGCCTCCCATATTTCTACCCCTGTCTTGGGAGGTCAGCTTTCCAGCCCTGCAGACCATAGCAGCTGTGATAGATTTCTTGTAAGTAATGCTAGAAAAAAAAGTGATGAGAACAGAATGAGACAGCTGTGAAGTACAGTAGAAGTGAAAAGAAAATATACGTTTTTATGAATGTGAACTTTCCTCAACTAATTCCTTTTGCCAGACCACTCCAGACAGGAAGAAGCTGGCACAGTGGTAATCTGCATCTGCAGCTTCTGAGAGAAGAAAAATGCTTCCTTGGCAAATGGAACAAAAAAAAATAGAAAATTAAGGATTAATATGTTCATTTATACAGAAGCAGTATGAACACAATAACATGAAATACAACCAAGGAGGATGCATTTAGAAGACAAAAGAGCCCTGGAAGGGAAGGTACTTAGCTTTGTTCAGCATGCAAACTATAACATGCAGTTCTGGGAATTGGTGAATTGCACAGCAGAATGTTAAAAGAAATTACTTGCTACCACAAGAAATGCACGATTTGTGCCTTGAAAACCTGAAGGTGCTTTCCTTTTCTTTCTGCCAGGAGAGGAGTGGAACACTGGATCTACATGAAAGTAAGTAACCCTCCAGCTAATTTTTTCAATCTGCTGCTAAACCTGAGCAAAAATAGTTTTCCTAATACACTGAATTCCTTTCTGAAAACAGATATATCCATAAAAAATAAAAATGCCTTTATGCTTGTAGTCTCAGTAATCTCCATTATGGGGCTGTTCCCTTGGAGTGGTGACAGTGGGTCTGTGATAGCAAACGTGCGATCCCTGACTTGTAATAGTGCTCGGTGGTCGGCACAGCGGAAGGTGCAGAGTAAACAAACAGTACCATGTTTAGAAGACAACACATTGATGGAAATATCTGGACTTGGTCTAACAACTACTTCCATCAGTGACAGAGCTGATCATCAGTAATTATAGGCTTTAAAAAAAAAATAATTTAATTGGTGTTGTCAAACGTGGAAGGAGGTGGAATTTAAAACTCATCCAGACCAGGTGACACTTGATATACCACTTTACAGACTGGCAGTACTTTTTCCTCTGATATCTTCATACATTAACTGGTTCTGTGTGTGGCAGGGAGTTATCTCACTGATTGCTTCTTTCCCTTCCTCAAGGCAAAGGCCTCCTGAAAACAATTTTGAAACTTGTCACCTGTTTCTGGCCTAAGCACAGCACATTTTCTCTAAATCCTGCAATTAACTTAGCAGTAGGTGCTGAAAAGAAAGGGGAGAAACATGCACATGCATTTCAGAAGGAAAGGTAAAGAAACATTGAAATTTTAGTGTTTTTGCAAGATGATATGGCTTTCTTGCAGAATTATTTGATATTAGAGCAGATAAAATGCAGATGAAACATTTGAATGGTCTTTTATGAAAGTGATTCCTCTGTAAAGAAGCGATAAGAGTGGGTAGTTTGAGGGTGTTTCTGACTGGAATACTTATTCTCTGTGTGGAACGTGGTCTGTTTCAGGGGTGAATTCTAGTTCTTTTTAAGGGAAGCCTGACTTGGTAGTGCCCGAAGAATCATTTGAATCCAGTGAGAGCTGCAGGTATCCAGTATTTCTGAAAATCAAGGTTACGTTCCTTTAAAAATGCACTCCTTGTCTGCAAGGAAGACAATAATACTTTCGACTGTTAGCTCACTTCTGAATTCTCCTTTAAGCATGGTGATAGAACCAAAGCTGCAAGAGATGCCTGAATAGGGCATTGTAATTCATAAGTGGAATTGCACACTGCAACATGATAACTGTTAAGAAAACCCACAGAATTTGTACTTGAACTTGAAATTCCTTGATTAACTAAGTGTACTGTAACCAAGGTAATGAGGAACCAGAGGAGTGAGAAACAAATTTATTGAAATGTATTTGTGTTTTGCTGTGTTCTTCACAGATTTTGCATATCAGCTTTTTTTTAAAACTCTTTCAAGGGGTGGTTGTCTTCTTACCCATCTGCATAGCACCTGGTGTACTAGAATGTGAGATGTGGACTGCTTATGGCAAGATGAATTTTATTCATTATTTTACTTACCTCATGTCAATATGCTTTCTCCTTTAGCCTTCCAAGGGAATTTTTGGGTTATTCCAAGGATTACTTTAGCTTTATTAGATTAATTATTTAGCCTCATTAGTCTAATTATTAGCCTTATTGAAGTGTACATTGCCCTGAAGAGCGTTGAAAATAAGAAGCCAGAGCAGACTTGGGGCATTGGCAGGCATTGGTGCAGGCCAGGGCACAACAAACTGTTGTGCTTCTAACTGGGGAAATGGGATTGCTGTTCTGGACAGGCCCTCTGCTCCTTGCCTAGGGATGAAGGTTCAAGGTGTGGACTTTTCCTACAACAGCAGTTTCCTCTTTGCTTCATCTTCATCATGTCTGCCTGGCAAAGCAAGGTAAAACCATCGACCTTCTTTCCTTCATCTGTCTCTTGCAGTCCTGCTCAATCTTATTTCTTCCTGCGTTCAGTGCAGAGAACTCCAGGTGATATGGAAAGCATTGCTCTAATGGGACGTGTGCAATGTTCAGAGCCTTGTGGAAGCAAAAGAGTGAGTCCTTCATGGGTACTGGGAACCCATTAGGTCACTGTGAGTCAGGTGGGTTTCCCATCTTGGCAAGGTGTGTGATATTGCAGGGAGTCCTCAAGAGGACAGGAATAGTGGACAAGGGTTTGCTCTGCAGTTTGCTAATTTTCCATCCATCTGTTCCTCTCTTCTGCCCCTGCGTCTCCTCAGTCCATCTCTTTGCGGCATCTACAGATACTGCTTTCCCTCTTCCATCTATTTTTCTTCTACTTCTCTGCACAGCCACATCTAAAGACTCATCAAAGAAGCCAAGAGTTCACCGTGCTTTCTCCTATTTGTTTTTCTAAAAGACCCTCAAACTGGGAATGAAAGAATTGTACCGAAGAAGGGACTTCTTCTGGAAAGCAGTTTTACCCAGATGCCAATTGCCATATTACTGTCTGATGTTCAACCACCAGAGTATTCCTTCACTCTGCAGGCACGATAATTTTCTGTGGAGATACATTGTCTTGGTATGGCTTCTCACAAGTGTTTGAGTTTCTTAATGCCTTAATGTTCCCCAAGGGAGAGACAGCATAGATTAATAAGTCTCTAATTATCTTGTGAGTTCTCAGGTATCTAGATGGGAAGATGGACAAAGATTTTTGTATATCATCTCACATTCCACTGGGAGCTTATTTGCTGTGGAAACCTGCTGAATGCATGGATAGCCCATGTAGGTCAGCAGCAAGCAATGGAGAGTATCTGACATCATAAGACTGCAAGTTTTATTTCTAAATGTAGGAATTCTTCAGAGCAGTGCCAGGGGATATCATGCCCAACAGTTGATCAGTCTAGTAGAACACCAGCCAAACAAAGATCTGAACCTCTGGTGGCAAAGGGACTTGCATCATTTACTGTCTTGAGAATGATTGCCTGCTCGTGAAGTGGAGCTTTAACTGAGAAACAACGTTCATTAAATACATTGTTCATACAGAAAAAAAAAAATGAATCTCTATTAAGATTTCTGTTCTTTTTTAGCCTTTGTCACAACCTGAAGAAGATACCCTTCTCTGGACTGGTAAATTTTAAACTCTGCTCTAATAGGTGCATTCCAGTTATGGGCAAGAACATACCTGCTGTAGTATCACAAGCAGTGACATGTTTCTAGTGCACAGTCTTCTGGCAGGTTATTTAAACCCACAAAAGACTATCAGAATTGCATACCTAAATACCTTATAGCAGAATTTATGGGTATTTCCAGTTACCTATACTTGTACCAACTCTAGTGGTCTGTTTTTCTCCAGTGATGTCCCAATGTGATTGGTGATGTCCCAATGGTTGAAGAAGACATTCATCAAGAGAAAGCTTAGAGAACTTATGGTAGGTGGATGGGATAAAGGGACATTAGGGTATCTGCTCCAGAGATGCCTGGCTCCAAAAAGTCATAAAATCCAACTATTCCATGTAGGCTTCCATGTCAGCACCTTTGCCTTTGATACTAATCTTGTCCTTGGTGAGTCCAGCCTATTTGACAAAAGGAAAGTGAAGAAATCTAAATGATATTTATCATCATCCCCTTTGCAGCTGAACCCAACTTATTGCACTAGCACTATCATAGGATGCACTAGAAAGTATTTCATCCCTGTCACAACTTCTTCCAGGTCTTATTACAGAATATGGATTTCTTGCCTTGTATTTCTTCAGAGGAATCAATCAAACAAACATGATCACAGCCAAATTTTCTATGTTAGATTTCAGTGGTAGGTTAGTCTTGATAATGAAGCACTATCAAATGTATTAAGGCTAACATTTCCAACAGAAAAATTGGAAACAAATACTGAATTTCTGAATGGAGCCCTTCTTCTCCAACAGTCTTTTTTTTTTTTTTTTTTTTTTTTGTCTTTCTGGCATGTCAGCCCAGTCTGAGCACTTAAAAAAATGGTTGGAGAATAAAAATTCAGTGTGTCTTTGATCGTTCAGACTCTGCAGAAACTCAGGGCAAATCGTTGCTGCTTCTTTCTGTTTTCAGAACAAGGTTTTTGAGAGCAGTCAAGTTCAGCAATTACTATTTTGGAAATTTAAATGGATCACTAAAATGCATTCATCTTTTTGCTTCCTTCTTATCAAAGTATTTGATTACTATTTGATGGTTGGAGGACATCACAGTCAGAAACCCTTTGCCTCCCACTCTTGTATCCTTTGCAAAGAAGAAGATGAGTTCAAGACCTGCCCCAGAATTCATGTCTACTTTCTACCTCCTTTTGAGAGGTGGAGGGGTGTTAGGAGTTGTACATAGCTGTACTGAGGGCATACCATAAGTGATACCAAATGGAATTGAACTATTTCTGAAATGTCTACGAGTACCTCTGATGGGAAACACAGTTCTTTTAAGAATTAGGGCATGCAGTTCCTCTACAGTTCTTCGCTATGGCAAAAATGAATAAGTAAGTAGATTAAATATGTAAAACATATTTAGTTTTGCTTCACATTAGCAACGAGGGTATCCTGCATAGGAATTTATTTTTACATTCAGGATTTCTTACAGCTGGCCTGTTTTACAAGAGTTAAGATTCAGCTTATTCTCTTTCTGACTTTTGTGTTCTGATCAACAATGACATTTTATTGATGAGATATAAATATGAAAGGAAAGACTCTACAAGCTCAAACTCCTAAAAAAGGGCTTTTTTAAGGCTTTTTCCCCGTTAAGCTGTTCTGTCCTCCCTACCCTACAAAACAAGCAAGCACTAGAAGAGAAGAATTAATCAACAGCAAACCAAGTGATATAAAGAGAGACATTATTTTTCACGTGTCCTTTTGAGAAGGGTAATTGAAAGAGACAGAAGTCAACTAAATTTAGTACACTAAAACAATGTACAGTACTGTGAGTTCCCAAACCTAATGGATCAAATACAGTTCTTTAAACCCTCCCCATTGCAAATCCAAGAAGCAAGAATAAATGCAGTAGAGGCTTTATTTCTAGAGTTGTTATACAATTAACTGTAAAATAATTCCAAAGATAAAAAGGCATCTTTAATGCTCTGCAGTGTGACTTCAGATTGGATTTTTTTTTTATCGTACAAAAAATTTTCATCACTAGAATCTCTCTTTCCTTCCTTGTTCAGGCATTTAAAACCCACACTCAGGCTTGTCAAGTCTTATACTCAGAGAATAAGACTCATTCAGTTGATTCCTGTCTTGCACGTTTCTAAAGATAGGCTGGGCATCAGTCAGGGAGAAGGTTCACATTGCAAACAAGCCATTTTAGGGGCGCATGGAATCAGTAGCACAGCCCCACTTCCTTTTGCTGCTTCCTAGCTGTGTGTTCCTGTCCCCTTTGCTGTACCAGCAAGGTTGCTCATTTGAGTCTGTGGTGAGCTACTTAAACCTGCAGAGGTTACGGCCGGTCTGTTAAATTAGGATTTGGGTTTTTTGTGTTTGCTTGTTTTTGGAAATGAATTTTAAAGACTTTTTTCACCTAGGAAATAATTATTTTCCCATGGCCTGTATTACTTTTACATGTATGTCATCTGTTACTGGGCTGATGGAAAACTGGGCAGCTTGAAATAACTGTCCCATCCTAAGACTTCTACATTCATTTCTCAGAAATTCCCTTGTGCCTTCAAATTAGCCAAGTGCCTGATCAAGCTGCATCATGTGCCTCATCACTGATGTTTTCCTATACATATGTAGCATCTGAAAGTCAGTTATGGAAAGCAAACTTTCACAGGCCAAAAGAGAAATGAGAAACCTACAATTATCTCTATTTTCCAGTATTGCTTCAAGTAGTGGAGCCTCAAGAATTGCTAGGCGCTGTCACTCTTAGCCTGGTGCTTGCGTTACACTTTGATGCTCTTCTTGTCACCAATTAAGCAGGTCACAGGGTTAATTCTAGAATGTCCATTTCAAGCTATTAGCTTTGTAATCAGAAGAAGTGTTGGGTTGGAATGTGATGAACTGATTTAGAATAATTTCCAGGGCTGGCAAGATGCATGTGCTAACCCTCTGACTTCAAGAGACATGCAGTGGAAACTGTTTATGTGGAAAGAATAATCAGTTTGCTCCTAGACCATCCTTATGGGTTCTCATATTCTAATAAAGCTACACTCATACAGTAGGTGGATTTGATTGTTCATAACATGTACGACTAGTAAGCCTATGAGGTGGTCATGACATTGTCTTTCACTGTAACATTGAAAGAAAACAAAATACACATCCTTTCATACAAAAGCAGTGGCCCCCAGGAAAGTATCTTTGTGTTGGAAGGATAATAAGAGCCTTCAGAATTTTAGGCCTTCACCTAAAATGTGCATGTCTGAAGCTTTGTGTGTTATAATTATGAAGGGAAGGCATTCTTCCCATAAGGCTATTACCTGTTTGAGAGAGAGAGAGAGAAATTACAAAGAATGTGGAGGATAAAATCAGTCTTGATGTTTTAAATAGTATTGACTTGGGACTCTAAAGATGTTCATGGACTGCTTGATAAAGTAGAAAGAGACAATAGAGAATTTTCTACATGCTGGCTTTGCAGAAACATGTTCTATATTTGATTGTGTTATTGAGTGCAGCAACCATAGTATACAAAACATTTAGGATCAATAATGATTTTGTATGTCTTTCTTCCAAAGAACTCAATCTATTCTACAAACATTGAGCCTCAGAGCCTCAGTAGGAGGAACTCATATCTAGGAACTCGGTGCCATCTTCCTTTTAAAGACAGGGAAACAGGGGACCAGAAACACTGTTCAGCTTGCTCAGCATCACATGCTAAGTCAGGTGCTAAACTGCATGTAAAATCCCCAGCTATTACATGTCACTTCCTCTCCTGGTCCTTCATACAAGTCCTGAAAAGCATTTGCTCTTGATTCATTGTCCAGCTAAATTATTTAGGGGCAATGTTAATATCCTATGGAGGCCTTGTGCAATAAAACAGCCTCAGTCAATTCAGCCAAATGTAAGGATGTGTCTGTAGTGGAATTTATACAGCTTTTTCTCTAAACTCCTTTGTCTTCCAGAAATGAAGGCTAGCGTGGGTATGTATGTCTTGGATTATTTGTCTTGGTCAGTTGCTTGTAAGTACCAGTGGCTGCACTGAACTCATCGTCTAGCCTCTCCTGGGCTGGGAATCGCATTAATCACCTTAAGATGGCAAATGGATGTGCTGTACAAACCAAGCATTCATGTGGCTGCCAATTTACCAGAGCCTTTTAACATTTAAAATATAATTACCTGGGCAGACAAGAGATGGTTGACTGACCAGGTTGTGTCGTCACCTTAATTATAACGCTAGAATTCCTCTGGTGTTACAGAGAGCAAAAGTTAGCACATTTCTGCCTCCTTGTCTGAAGGAAACTTCCTAATGCTTACAGCAGTGTGCTGGGAGCCAGCATGCTGCTTTCAGTGTCTGTTGCTGAGACTTGCTTAAAGAACGGGAGAATCTCATAGTCTGCTTCTGGGAACTTCTTTGCACTTTCAAGATGAAGAACCCTGTTCAAAAGCAACTTTTGATTGCTTACCTATTTGTAACAATTGATATAATCTTTCCCATTATGTTCCTGAAACCTTTCACTTTGTACAGGTAGGGAAATGCAAATGGCATTTTGAGGATCGGGTCTTTTCAAAATGATAGCTATTGTTTTACAGGATGCTGCCAGGGCACCTGTATAAAAAAGATCAGGTATATTTACCATTTGAAATAATTATTTACATTTTGTCAGTTTCGTAGTAACACTATGATTGCAGTCAGTTCATCAGTTTGTGGGATGAATTCAAACTGTATATTCATAGAGGGTATTTTCTCAAAATGGGAAAATAACAATGTTAATAATATCTAAAAGCAATAGAATTCTTCTGTTGTTTTCACAAGTTTGGCTTAAGTGGAAAGTGTTTTGTAATGGTAATAAAAATAGCCATTCTTCACTTTCTGAGGGTAGTGAGGGGAAACAAAACTGGTGCCTACATCTGAAATTTCAAGGGGGAAATCAGATTGTCGGGAAATGGTTTGAAACAGATGCTCAGGTATTGTAAGGAATGCAAACTACAGTGTCCAGCATTCTTAGATCCATCAGTGTTGAATGTAGCCTCTCCAAGTAGACATCCCAATGCTCTTTTGTATTAAGTGTAATTAGCTCATTACAGAAATGTGTTCTGTCTTTATCTTCTCACTGCTTGCTATAGCAGCGTGGGAAGAAGTTGACCCTTCATGTTACCTTGTATTTTAATAGCTTTATATGCAAAATCTCCACTGCTTGTTGAATTGCCTGCTTGAAGCCAGCTATTGCCTGTCATTAAAAGCAATTTCTCAGGTTTCAAGAGCATGTCACAGTGGGGTGGTAAAACCAGGAGATAGTACAGCCATAATATTACTGTATATAGTAGCACATGTAGGGAATATTACATATCATGCAAAGTGATTTTTTTCTTCCCAGAAACGGAGTTCTAAGATCCAACTGACAAATCATCACAGAGTGGAGTGTGTCACTGCTCACAGCTTTGCTCAAGGACAGAGCAAGGTTGGGAGCAGTAGGACTCACTGCAGAGGAGCCCAGGGAAGTTTAGGGGTGGGATGTGGGGCCAAAGCTTGACGGAGACTAAAGACAAATCCTACATCCACAACTAGAAGGGCAGCTGCTGATGCTCCCTTCTCTCCCTTCCTCATGGTTTGGGCACAGCAAGGCTGGGATTAAGACAAGCAAAGCAACCTCCCGGCTGGCTGAAGCCATGGCATGCTGGAGGCTGCAGAGTGGAGTAGGCATGAAGCTTGAGTTTCATGTCACATGCAAAGCAGTGTGGGCTGCAGAGGAGTTGGGGGGTTGTGAGACCAAGGGTGGCAGTGGGAGGTGATGGCTAGGGGGCTCTGCAGGTCCCTGGGAACAGTGCACTGCCTGGGATTTGGTGATTTGAGTGCTTACAGTTAGGCTCAGTCAGGAATTTGTTGCTGTAGAAAACCTGGGTTCTTACGCACATAAGAAATCCTCTTCACTTGGGTTATGGCTGCTGCTTAGCTCCACCTGCAAGTCCATAAAGGCAGTTGAAACTTCCCAGTATTTTGATCCTCATCTCAGGTCCCATAAACACACACTAGACCTACATCACAGCTCTGGCTTAGAGACTGCCAAATCTTTTAAAACTTTATGAAGTTATAATCATATATAAACTATATATGCACACTGGAAACACTCCAGTTACGAGAAGCATCTGAGAAAGCACATGGCAAACACACAGTCAGTTACTTTTTTAATATATATAAGCTAGATGTTTGCTTTAGAACTACGGAGCTCCCACCACAGTGAATTTGGGAAGCTGGCTGGCGTGGCTTAAGGCAGGCCTATTTCTGTGTTGGAGAAATGATTTCACAGGTATTTGGGGGATTTTAGGGAGAGGTAGAAGCGTATTTCATGTTAACTAAAAGTGGCTCCTTATCTGAGCCATCTGAGTATCTAAGCACCTTATGCAACCAACTTCCCTAAGTGTACAAAATACACAGTTGTTATCCAGAGCAACGACTGGATCTGAGCAGAGTCTGCTGCTTTTAGTCTTATGTGCCACGTCTCAGGTAAATTAAACAGTGTATCTAATAAATCTTCACATGTTCAGGACTTGAAGTCAGGTCCCACAAATAAACAACAGGCCTTGACTGACTCAGGTAGAAACTGGCAATGTAGTGGAAAGATGTTTTAGTAAGTTGAGGAAAACCCAAAGAGGGGCCATCAAGGCTAAGTGATTATATTGAAGGGAGTTCATACACAGCTGTCAAGAGGCGCTGTGGGCAGGGTCTCCAGAAAACTACAGCCACTTGCAGCCACTTTGTGGCAACAAAAAGAGGAGCTTTGCCAATAGGTAATTCAGAAAGGAGTTAGAAATTGTTTTCAAAGTAAAATCATCTTTAAGCAAGTGAGGTCTTATTCTCCCATCAGAGGGAAGGTGATTTAGTACTGGCCAGGCCTCAGGATGCAGGCTGGATTGCAGTCTCCATGATCCCTGTAGTAGGGAGAGTGTGATTGTGGTCAGGAGCTTTCTTAAAGAACCATGCTTACCATGATTTGGATGGTTTTTTTTTTTTTTTTTTTTTTTTTTTTTTAAATAATATTTGCACTCTCAGTTAAACTTCTCTGCTTCTCTTGCTTCTCTCTTACATTACCTCTGAAAAGGTTAACGGGGAATGAGCTCTACAGCCAAGAGACTTCAGGGAGAAAGGGGACCTGGAGGCTGGGAAGGGCTGTGGGCCCCGTGCAAGGGCTCGGACAGGCGGAGTTCTGGGCTCTGCTGGCTGGACCTTACACCCGGGAATACTTTTCAGAGGCCTTGTAATAGAAAGAATAAGCGATCAATCATTGCTTATCCCCTTCTTTTCCCTTCCTGTGGGAGCCTGAGGGGACAGCAAGTGAAACATCTGAGACCAAGGGGTGTCTGTGCAGGTGTGGGCTGAGCGATGACCACGAGTGTGCCATCGGAGGGCAGCATTGCCCAGACACAAAGCTGGACGCCTTTCCACATCGCCCTGTGCATGCATGGAGGGGCTTCTTCTTCTGAGGGCCTCCAGGTGCTCCCTGGTTGGCGGGTGCAGTGTCCCCACCACCATCCTGGGAGGCCTGCGGGATGCCAGGCTCATGCAGCCTGCACAATCACCGCTCCCCGGGGAACGCGGAGGACTCTGCTGTCCTTGAGCTAGCTCATTTGTGTCTTTTGTCTTCCAGTGTCTTCAAAAGATAATTACAAGGAGTTGGGGGCCATTTGCTCAAGTTACTTTTAATCCCCATGGTGGCTGTAATGAAGTGTGTACTGCACATCCATTTTACTAAAGTAGTGTATAAGGACACACTTGACTTGCTTTCCCTCTGCAGATGAGAAAGGACAGATTGTTAAGAAAACAGGTATGCTACCTTATTTGAGCCTTCAGACAGATCCCCCAACCTAACGCCTTTGGAAGAGCTGCAGGCTGAGTCTTTGAGACCCACCAAGGTGTTTGGTGGGGGCATTTAAAGTGCTTCCTTTTCCCTCAGTTCAGCTCCTTTTCTCCCAGCATCAAGGCATGGTCACGGGGTTTATCTCAGAGCAGACAGATGGCCTTGGTTACCTCCTTAGGCATACCGATAAAGGCATGTTAGTGAGCGGCAGAAACTTCCATTAGAGGAAATGGGGTAGAAATTGCCCTTGCCGACAAACAAATACATTTCTGAAGGCTCCCACTTCATAACGCTGGCAGGTACCATTCCCTCATGACTCAGGTGGGGATTGGGGATTTGGATGTTTACTTACACGTGCTGCTTGGCCTGCTTAATGTGTACCTGGGGCTCTGACTGAGGACAGACCTTTTCACGCTCAGATCCTCCTTTCCCAGTTCTTGACTGCCCAGAAGGCCAGGAGTTGCAGCACGCACACAGATGCGTGTTTATCGTTTCCTGAAAAATCGGCTCTTCTGAGCTGCTCTCCATGGAAGCTCTGTCCTGTGTTCACTTGCAGAAGAATCAGTGACAGGGATTTAAATCAAGCTCTTCCCACATGTCAGAGGAGTACATAACTCCCAAGCTAGAGTGCATTTGATGCTGAGATTACATTGGAACTTTCAAGCTAGATATATTTTATATAACATAATTATGCAGTTTTGTGTTTGAGATACCCACTCAAATTTCAGTCTTCGATCTAGGAACTGCTCGTTTCCCAAAGTGGAACAGTGTCAATAGGAGAGACTCATACCTCAAACAACTTTATTGCTTCAGAGGTGGGGTGCTGTCCTGGAAGACTGAAAACCAGGCTGTTTACTTCAAAGTGATCTACCTAAGTGTGGTGATTTTTGAATGAAAGACAGGGGTGGAAATGAGGAAAGTTGGCACCAACTGTTTTGTAACAATTTTGACTTGCATTTTCGCTGCTTTTTTGTTAAAAAAAAAAAAAAAAAAAAAAAAAGTTACCAAATCAATTTGTTTCAATGCAAACAAAATGCACATTTTTTCTTTGTCATGGAAAACTTAGAAACGTATTTGGTCTGGATCAATTTGATTTTTTTTCCCATTCTTTCTTTATTTTGGTTGATGTGGTAAATACTTTTCTCAAAAATGATTTAAGGAGTCTATGCAGAGATTCATTGAGCATAAACCTGTTCACACTTTTACTAAACTTTGGTCACTGGACTTAGCATTATATCTCAAAGTTTTGATTGGCATGACAACATCATAATGCGTTTTTGCCCTTGGTGACTGATCATACAACTTCTGTTGGAAGCGAAGAGGATTACATTACTTTTTCATATCTTGCAGATATACAGGACACAAAGCAATACAGACTCCAGGAAGGAATAGGAATGAATTCTTAATATTTGTAAATCACTTGCTTTAATGTTATCCTTAATTTCTTCCCTCAGGTTTCTTCATGTCAGGACTTAGTATGCTGAAAGTATTAGGGCTGAGGTAACTGAGGAGTGGATGCTTTTGCTTACAATGAAAGCACCCCACCATTGATAAGATTTTGTCTTCACTGTTCTGCAATTCAATGGAACTTTAAAGACCGCATATATAAATGACCAGAGTAAACTCTACATGACTGTTTAGTGAAAGGAACCTTGTTTGCTCTTTAGTATTTTATAGCACTGCTGAATGGATGTAAAAAGAGAACACCTCATACTTAGTCTCTGTAGGACCTGAGCTGAAACGGGAAATTTGGATTGGGTGTTAGGAGAAGTTTCTTCACCGAGAGGTTGGTTGGGCACTGGAACAAGCTCCTCAGGGCAGTGGTCATGGCACCGAGCCTGATGGAGTTCAAGAAGCATTTGGACAATGTTCTCAGACATATGGTCTGATTTTTGGGTGGTCCTGTGTGGAGCCAGGAGTTGGACTTGATAATCCTTGTGGGTCCTTTCCAACTCAAGATATTCTATGATTCTGTGAACATCTGCAGACAAAAGAGTCCACATGCACTAAGAGTATATTTATTATAATCATACTACCACTCAACTACTGTGTCCATTTTCATAGTAAGGAAAATATACTCTCCTTTAGGAATTACAGAGGTCAATCCTTTGCCCTGTGTTCAACTGATGGTAGCTCAGCCTAAACAACTTTAGTGCTCCTTCATCCCTTAACTACTATAAGTCATTAAAATCTGTGACTCTGAATTCAAAAAAATGCCATCACTGTATTAAAGCATAAGAGTGGTTCATAGAAAAGCTTTTGAACTTTTGATTATAATGAAGAGCTCATTCAGAAAACTGCAAAGCTGGTTATTTTGCAGTGAGAATAAAACACTTTCTCTAAATTCCCCAAAGAAGGTTTTCCTGTGGTAAACTCAGCCAGGTGGGATCTCAGAAGGAACAGCAACCAGAAAGCAATTCCTGTGATGTTTAGACTTGAGGTTTGTTGCTTTGCAAAGTTCCATGTAAAAAATGTGTATTTTCAGTTAGTTGTCACTGATGAAGCATCTACTTATTTGAAAGCTTGCAGTGCACTCTAATGATGTGTTGTTAAGTTCTGCCATTGTTATTTCAGGAATTAGTGCTGATTTCTTTTCCACATTCCCCTATGGCAGCCTTAAATGCCTTTAATTTGCCATGAAGCATGATAGGTATCAGTCTATTTTCTTCCTCTCTTGCTGTATCTCAACTTGAACTGAGCTTTTGGTGGGCTCACCCCATGCTTCCCTTAGTATCACATTTAAGGCGTCCAGATGGGTTGACAGAATGGAATAAGATACCAGCCCTCCATCTGTTAAAAAAAAAAAAAAAAGAAAAAAAAAAAAAAGAAAAAGAAATGAAATACAAGGTTTTATTGTTCTTTAAGTAAGAACAGATACAGTCTGTATGTCAAGGCCAAACTATATGCTATTAAATCTATCCTTTGAAGTCTTCCATTGGGCTGACCAAGGACAGATGGTAAACTGTTATCATTTGATATGGGATTAGGTCAAGTCGAAGTTCAAGTTTGAAGGTAACAGTGAGAGTCTCAGTTCAGCTGTCAAATGTATTAGTTTATATAATGAATAGCACATAGTCAGCATCTCTGCTACTGTTCTGCTACTTTAAAAATTGGGAGATTTATTTAGCCACAGATCTCTGCGCTCTTTAGAAGTCTAAAATGGCAGCATGTATCTATGCTAACTTAGCTGCTTATTAATACAAACTTTATACTTTTGGAGAAGAAAAGAGTTTAAGATGTACTGGCCTAAAATATAATGCATTTTTGTTGTATCTGGCCCATACATTTTCAGCATTTGACTTTGTGTTTCTATTCTCTTTGCATGTGTACTGAAACCATAATATTGTTATTGGAGGAACTGATTACTATTATCAGATGTAGGCAAGGCTGTATCACCATTTCTTTTTTTACACTTTATTTTCACACCCAAATAATGAACAAAGACCATTGACCGTGAAGCTGAAATGCTGCATGTATGTCAGGCTGTCTGCTCTTTAAATTTGGCAGAGCAAATGAACTTGCCTCCTTGTTGCCTTAAAAAACTCCTACTGAAGGTATTTAGAAATAGATTTCACAGAACTGGCTGATGTTTGCCATATGACACATGCAGAGGACCTTAGACGTAATTTGGAAGCAAGCAAAGTAGTTAAGTGTGTGCCATTTGAGAAGCTGAGACAAAACAAACTTTCAAGATCTGGTCATAATCTCATACAAGTAATCCTGTGGCAGCGTCGTGGCTTAATAATGTGTGCTGCTTATATGACTTAAGGACTGACAGGATGAGCTTTTGCTGACGAAATTACAGCTAAAGATGCTCAAATGACTTCCTAAAGAATTGCTCTTTATATCTCTATCTCGTCTTTTTCTTCAACTCCTCCAGAAAAAACTCAGTGAAGGGGAAACTTCTGTTAGGTGTGTTGAGGCAGAAGAGAGGAGCGATAGTTATGCAGCCTGACAGTGTGAGGTGCTGTAAAGTCACAGAAACAAAACGTGGTACTGCAGCACAGGGTTTGTATTTCAGGTATACGAGTCAAGAAATTTTTTAAAAATCTAACATTTCTCTGGTACTGTTCACTGTATTATGGGTACACACTGACTTCTCTTCTCCATATGACATTTGTTCTTTTATGTACTTATTACATATGTTAATGTGTCATGTGAATAAGTAAATATTGCCAGAAAAGCAGGACTTTTGAAGTTGTGACACTTAGTGCTTCATCACTTGACATTCAACAGCTCTTTTTAATTTTTACAGTTGGGATGATGTGTAGCTGACTGTAGCGTTATACTGTGTTAGTAACACATCCAAACTAAAAAAAGAGACAACCCTAGAACTGTTTCTGGTTTACTCTCAGCTTGAAGAGGTTTCTGTCTAAAGGCTCAGGACTCAATTCCCATTTGAACAGATTTTTAAGCTTGGTTGGAGATGGTGGGAAAGTCACTTCATGCCATTTTTCCTGTCCCCTGGAGTTGGTCTGGCTGAAGCCAGTGTTGTAAAGAGCCTGTGGACTTCTTCCTGTCACAAGGAATGCAGGAGGCTCAGTGAATATTGCTGAACTTAGAGGCTCAAATGTGGCACCGTCTCGTCTGCTGTGTCCTTTGCTGTGCTCCTTTCCTCCCCTGCTGCCTGCTTTGTAGTGCTGAGATGGCAAACCCCAGGCAGAGTGACGGCTGAGGGCTGGCAGGCAGACAGGTACCACGCAGGTGACAGACAAGGCGTACCGTGGCCCTGCTTGCCTGATTTTTCTTTAGTGATTTGCAACACACTGCGTTCTATTTGAGCAGTCTCCTCCTTTGTACAAGACGTAAGTAGCATTTTTTTTTAACTTCAGACTGATAAGTCTGGAAACTTCAGCTCTGCAGACTGTTCTTTTCCTTACCCATCCCTCCGAGGTAGCTTTATATATGTCTAGGAACAGGGATAGGGTGAATGCAGCAGTATCACTTGGAGAAATATTCTCTGGAGAATAGCTTTGAGAATGTGTTGAGCATTTCAGTGAGCCTTTTCTCACTTCAGTATAAGCTTTATATAATTACCATGGACTGCAAAACTGAGTAACTATGACATCAAGTGGAAAGAGGCTAGGATCTATTTTCCAGCCATGTTTTAATGTCACTCATCAAGAGCAAAACATTTTCCTTTAGGAATGCTGTTTTTTTCTACTTTCTTTTTGTTCTCATAAACAAGTAAGTTCTCATAAAGCTTACCTGATCTGTACTCCCCACTCTAACAGGAAGAAAGTTTCCACCATACATGGCCACATAAAGGAATGCTTAATAATCAAAATCAAGTTGCCTTTGCTCAGTGTATTTTGGTATCCAAATGTATTCAGTATACACTAATGTATATACGCTTTGAGATCCTCCATCCACTTACCTATGGTTCTTTCTGTTTGCATTTTTCCTCACACTTTCCTCTTTGTTTGTTCATTTGAGAAGGGATCCACAGTCTGCCTAGTGTCAAAATACTCTGGTTCCTTCAGTTTCATTTATTTGAAAAAAGTAGTTCCCTGAGACTTTAACCAGTGGCCTGATGGGTGGATTGAGTAGCCCTGTGGAGAAGAACTTGGGGGTGTTGGTTGATGAGGAGCTCGACAAGAGCCGGCAATTTGTGCTTGCAGCCCAGAAGGCCAACAGTGTCCTAGCCTGCATCAAAAGCAGCATGGCCAGCAGGGTGAGGGAGGTGATTCTCCCCCTCTGCTTTGATCTTGTGAAACCCCACGTGGAGCCCAGCTTAAGAAAGATGTGGACCTGTTAGAATGGGTCCAGAGAAGGCCACAAGGATGATCAGAGGGCTCCTACGAAGAGAGGCTGAGGGAGCTGGGATCAGCCTGGAGAAGAGAAGGCTCTGGGGAGACCTTATAGCGGCCTTCCAGTACCTACTTCTCAAGAGACCTGGACAATTCTCAGAGGCTGATGTGCTCCCCATGACACACAGGAAAGCATCATCTCCTCAGGGTGTGAGGTGCTCAGCTCATGAGGGTAGGACACCCTAAAACGTGTCAGTCTCTGTGTGTCTTTGGGGAATGTCTCTGTGCTCAGCATCGACTGCCTCTTGGATGTTTACACCAGGACAGGCATAATGCAAACAACAAAGGCAATATACTAAAGCGGTCCATGGGTGTGAATCAACAATTAGGCTCATAGTCATAATTTTTCTCCATAAGTAGCAGTAGTGAATACATTACTTTGTAGATGGTTATGATAGAATAAGTATAAATGGTACTATATAAAAAATAAATCTTGTTCTGCAGTATCCAGGGACCATGGCTGTCAGGGGCCAACGCAGCCATCAAGAAAGTCTAAAATTAAAACAGACAAGTTGCCAATGCATAAAACTGCCATCATTGTGCTCACTTCCCAGTTTGTTTCAATGGCCATCCCATCTGTGAAACATATTTCTGCGGGACCGTTAAGAGTTGTGAGCATAAACCAGGCCGTTCCTGTGGATGCCACGACCCAGGTGTCGCTCTTGTTTGAAAAATGCCTGGGTGGCCCCACTGCCAAGGCTATAACTGCAGATAATTCAATCCAGAAATCCCTCTCCAAAGCAGTGAGTAACTGAAATTTATGTACTTGCATAACTCCTTTATTGCAGGGAGAGCAATGAGTCCAAGGTTGTCAGCTCCAGCCACAGGGGTTGTTCCTGGATCCAAGAGGCCTGTGACTTTCTTGTCTGGATGGCAGAGCTGAGGCTGGTGGTTGGCACCGCTGCTTAGAGGCTGGGAAGCGCTGAATGAGAGGTGAGGGCACAGACTGCTCTCCTTGGCAGGAGGAAAAATACCTCAGCAGGGGTCATTCACATGAGTAAGGGTTTGGATGTGAGGCGCCAGGCCAATCTGATGGGCTATAATTATTTTCTGTAGCATGAAGTGTCCCTGATTTGCTCCCAGTGCCAGCAATGTGGTAGCTCCCCGGTTCTTTGATTCTTTCTATTTTGAATCCAAGTGGAAACAGGTTTTTGAGATCAGTTCTGGTTTTATGCATGATTGTGAGTGAGATTTGGTAAATAAGTTCTGTATATCCAGAATTATATCCTGCTGGTAAATATCCTTATATCCGGGAGATGTGTTTTCCCTATTTCTGCTCTGTCACAGGTTTAGCTGAGTCTGTAACTTTTCTGTACTTACAAAGACACATATATGATAGCAAGATGGGAAGAGTTTGTTCTGTGAAGAGTCTGTGAAGGTCTTATATGACAGATGCTATAGAAATGCAAAGTATTACTGTGACTATTAAACTAATTTGCCACTGAGGTTTGTTTTAACAAGCAGGTGCTCCCACTTCAGACATCCAAGCAGGGTCACTGTCTCTTCTGGACTGTGGGGCTCTTTGTTTTCCTCTCTCTTCTAAAGCACCCATCCTTTCTTCTATTTCACTGTGTCATGATTGCATTTTCACCATTTCAGAAAGATGAGAGAGTTCTGCTTAGGACAAGATGATCTTAATGCTCTGTGAATCATTCACTAGCTTTCTTCAAGAGTAAAATCTGTAAATATTATTTCAGTTTCCTACAGATTGGGACACCTGATGAGCAACCATAACGTTGGAAGTATCCTGGTACCTCTTCATTTTTTAAAGCAAAATGAGACAGGATATATATTGTAGGGAAGAATAATGTGAGACTTTACTTTTCACTTTTAGACAAAAATTATATATATATATATTTCATATATAATTTCATATAATTATATATGTAGCCTTTCATAATCACAGAAACTGAGGCATGGAAAGGTCAGTCAGCCTAGTCTTGCTAATGGGAGGACCTAAGCTCTAATAATACGACTTAATAAGTCCTCTAATAAGAGGACTTAAGCTCTACCCACTTCTCTACTTCAGGTTTTTCTTTGCACAAACTCTCCTATATTTGCCCTGAATCATCTAGATCTATAGTGAGGACTGCGATAAACTCTGTAACAACACTATTCTTTCCCTGGTGGTGAGAGATACTGGCTGAGCTGAATATATGACTTCTTACGTCCCTTTAACCACAGGCCTGACCTTCTTCATAAAAGTCCCTATGTTATGATAGTCTTGGCAGGTTTTAGCGGTTGTGCTTATAATTAATTAAGAGGCACTAAGTTGAAAAAGTCACTAGAAATCAAATCACAAAGGGTAAGTTAAAGACCTTTCTGTGAACTTTGGTGTGCCCCTGTATTACCTCTAAACCCACATCAACAAAAAGGGACATTAATAAAATCATTATATATTTGAAGAGTAACACCTTGCCCATGCAGAGTTTATGGCTACAAATGAGTACGTGTCAGGGAACATCATCAGGTCAATTAACCCGAAGATTTCATTGACACTATTCATTTAGAGGGCATGCAACTTTTATCAGTGTGGTGTTGGATAGTAGCAGAAAAAAAAAAAAAAAAAGAAAAGGAAAAATACTATTTATCCTATTTTTTTCTCCTGCTTTATGAGGTATACAAACTTCTGGGTAAGTATGAATAAAAATAAAACTTGCTGCCATGATTTACTCATTCATAATTTTTCTTTTAATCACTAGAAATCTATTCCAGTGCATGTAAAGTCTTAATGAGACCTAGCAACATTATGAGTGCTGGGAGCAATCGCCCTTCAGCCTCATGCCTGCAAACGCTCTCGAGGCATGCATATATCTCATTATGGCCGAACGCCCTGTCATGTGTTATTCCTTACTTAGTGACAATTTGTCACTGTCACCCTTGACATGTCACTCTGCTGCAGAAGGATTTGACTTCAGCGCAAAATGTGACAATCAGATGAGAGAATTTTGTAATCTGAACTGAAATATGGGGCTGAGAGAGACTAATTTCATTCAAACACGATCCTAATATAACATAAAGGGGAAGAAATGTTTGCATTTAAGGATGTTTTTTTAAGGTTCCTTTCCTTTTCCTTTTCCCAGCTCCCATTCACCCATTTCAATTATTCCTTAGGATAATGCTTTTATTTTTGAAGGATGGAGCCTTACATTTTAATACCATGCATTTTCAATTAAGTGCACTAAGATCCATGGATATAACTATTACTTAAACTATAAGTAATGGTTACATGTAAAAATTAGGGAAACATATTGTGCTTTAGATAAATTACATTCAGATTACTTCTTATTATAAATGGGGTAGAAAATGGATTTTTAGCTCTGGCTGGCCAAAGAGCCAACATTTGTATCTACTTCATTTGTTTAAATATATTTCAAGCCAGATTGAAATCCATATTGCTTGACATTAATTGAGTACTGAAGCATCAGTGTACTCAAGTTTCATAAACCACTGATGAGTGAGTTTTTACAGGCTTGATTTAAAAAAATACCATCCCTTTTATATGAAAATTATATTCCGTTTATAGAGTGATTCCTAAAGCCCAGCATTAAATGGTATAAATCTTAATAAGACGAATGTAAATATGACATTTGTACTGTCGAGTTGACATCTTGTTTGCTAAGAAAATTATATTTCTCTACTTGGTATTATTTTAAAATATTCGTCTGTGTGATATTCTAGGCAAATGTGTTTTTCTGCTGCAAAGCAGAATGGGGACGAGAGAAGGGTGGGCTGTGAGACTGAGTGTCCCGGAAGGTTACTTGTCGGGTCCTGGTTAGCCACCTCATCCCAGGCAGGATCCTCCACTCCTGGGCGTTTTCTGACAATCAATCCTATCAGGTTGCCCAGTAATTTATTGGTTTTGTTGCACTGACAAATAGTCAATCATTTCGCGGATAACCTATAGGAAGCCAGGCTTGAGCTCATGTTTCCAGAGGTGAAAGTCTAGGGCATTTTAACCCATTCTTCATATTTGCAGTTCTCGGAGAAGCAGACGGTATTTGAGCTAGATTCTGCCCACAAACACACTTGGATACAAAGGAGGTGCAAGGGTATGATTTTTCCTTCCAATTTCATCAAATTTCCCTGCATAAAATGAATGAATGGATAAGTTACTAACTAACTAAAGACGCCCTCATCAAGCAGCTTTTACTGGCTGAACCAAGTGTCCTATGGCCTTCATCAAGCTGCGCTCTATCTGAGGTAGAGAATGACTGCTTTTAAGTGAACGCATTATGAAGTACCATCTGCAATGTGCCGTCCTCCTGGATATTTTTAACAGGACTAACATAGCTGTCAGGATGTCAGGCAATGAATGTTGGATAATTTGTACACTTGATTTTTTTTTTTTTTTTTTATAAAGCTCTCGTGCTATTATTACGATGATAAAGGCAGCTTTCTGCTCTAAGTGCTTTGGCAGCTTTCTCAATGTACTCACTGAAGTTTCTTTATTTAAAATCTTTAACAATACAAATTTTGTTTAATAATACAAACATCGTGAGGGAAGACAGTGTATACTGAATAAGCAAGGCTTCTGTGAGAAGTTCGATGAGGGGGGGATTTTTCATGTGATTTCTATTATTTGTGTCCTTTGCTCGCTGTCTTCATCAGAGCCTTCAGAACCAGGAGGAACTTGTTCTTCCTTGTAATACCGCACAACTTGGTTAAACCTTAAGTTCAGATTCCAGGCACACCCCTGATTTTCTCTGAGATTTAATGTGAATTGTTCGAGCTCTCTGTTTCTCAGTTCCCAGTCTGTAAGACACAGGCAACCTTAGCTACCTCACAGAGAAGTTAATGGAAATGTATTGAAATGGCTGCAGGCGTTCAGATAAGAACTGGGTGAAAACACAAAGCACCAGGTGAAGTTGTAAACCATGACCAACAACTTTTGCCTTTTTGTCCCCTGATCTGTTCACGCTGAGCTGTGCACTCGGGTCCTCTCCCTTGAACTAGCTTGGCAATTATTGGATACTTTCTTGGCCTAATTAATTGTTTAAGCCAGTAAAAAATATTCATTGTATTTGCCATGGTTTGTTTCCTGTTGATACAGCAAGTTAGTTGGCTTAGTGGGACCCCTTCTTCTGGATTTAACTTTGAGTCATTTCAGTTTTCTGTGTACGAAGGCATTTTTCCGGGACCATCTGAGCCAATCTACCAGATCAGCACTGTCAAGAAGTGGATTTTAACTGTCCTGCACCCTAACGCCTAGCCAGTCCCAGCTCTGTACATCTATCATTGAACTTATAATGGGGTCTGGCTCCTGGTGAGTGATTCAGTTAGTCAATTCAACGCACTTATCTACAGAAAGTAGATCAGGAGAGGGGGAAAAAAAGGGAAGGGAAGGGAAGATATTTCTTTGCTGAGTTACAAGGGACATATACTGACACCAGAGCCACTGACCCAACAGAGGGGACACTAGCAGAAACTGTGCAGCTGAGGCAAGGCAGAAGGAAAGAAGAGCTGGTGAGGAGGAGCAGTTAGGGCGAGTGAGAACACCCACTGAACACCCATCTCCTTTTGTTAGGAGTGAGCTGTCAGGCATAGTTTTGTGCATGATTATTGGTTAGCCTAATAGTTTGCTATGGCAGATAGATGGAGGTCTGTTTCCCCCTCCTGCCTATGTTCTTCTGCATTTCACCTTGTGTTGACCTCCTCATTTTTCCATATGGAAAGGAGATTCAATAAATAGAACATCAGAAAAATAAGAAACTTTTCAGCAAAAAGAAGTAGATATCTTCTTGTCAGGTTGATGAATTGAATCAGCAAGGTGTGAACAGATAAAAAATGTCAAAGGAGTTGCAGCAGAGGAAGGGGCAAAAAAGGGAAAAACAGGGTAGTGGAGAGAAATGGAGTGAGAGCAGAGCAAAACTGCACTGCCCCCATCCTTTGATGTCCTCCAGAGGGACCACCCCAGTGATCCAATCCTATTTGTCTTTCCCTCTTTCTCATGTCCTGAATACTAGTGATCCAATTTTTTTGGAGAAGGACTTAAAGAACAGTTTAGGAACCAAATCTAAACATTCTTGGGAACCTGGGGATGTCCTAGGAATTTCATTGATGAACTTTACTTGGATTCCCCTTCTCATAGGAGGCAATTTCCATCCAGCAGTGATGAGAAACTTCCAGTGCTCTAGGGTCAGCCTAGGTCTTTCCTTCTCTAGGACCAATTGCATCTCTCTGTGCTCAGCTGGACCTTATTTACAGGAGAGAACCTCATATTATCCTTATCATATATAAAACATTAGGGATGATGAAACAGAGCTCCAAAAACATTTGTTGGAAGGAATTATTTAGAGGAGTGAAGTTCAGAGTTTATTAATAGAACTGTATCAGATCACAGCTCAGAATTAATGTCATTTCTGCTCCCTTCTCAATACCCGCTTCCCTTAGTACACATCTTCAAATTTGTACTTTACTTAGCAAGACCTAAATTTATATTTTTAAGGAAATCAGAGCTGCTCGTACTCTTCTAGCAGCTGATATTTCTGGCATCAGGATCACACTAGAAAGCTGTGGCTCTACACTGGGATCTCCAGAGACTTATTACAGCATGTTGGCCACTAAGTCCATCTCTCCCTTGACAGAGTACATGCTTGGAAGTTGTTCTTTTGCTAAAAAGCTGCACTCTAAACCTCCCTAAAAACAAATCATTTTTCCACAGGATTAATTTCAGGGCTATGTTTTTTTGTTTGCTTGTTTGTTTTTCTAAAACTATCACAATTTCAAAAACTTTGCTTTGATCTTTGAAATAAAGCTTAGAGGAAGGTGTTTTTTTTCTTTTCTTTTTTTTTTTTTTTTCTTTTCTTTTTTTTTTTTTTTCAATAGGTAGAAAGGGAAATCCCATATGCCAGTGAATTGTAGGGTTCTGGGTGAAGCATGGACACCCTGTTGTTTCATTTCATGTCTTAAGTTTTGCTTTGTTTTTTAATTCCAATAACTCTACAATGATTGCTCTATGCTGTTTACATTTTTTTTTTTTTTTTTTAATTTCAGGGAAACAAATTTTTCTTCACACTGATATATTTTTGAATTGAAATAGGACAGCCTAGAGAACTGGCCAGCAAGGAACACTTGGCATGCTAGGAGCTGAAAACTCAGAAATTCAGGTAAGCAACACAGGAAAACTTTTAATTCCCTTTACTAGACCCATGCAAATATTTATATCTGCTGTGGAGCCATTTTCTTTGTTCCTATATAGACCTTATGTGTTTTTTGTCTACTCACTGGGGCAAATTCAGAGGATCAGCAGCTAATGCACTTGTCTGTGGCAATGTCAGTATCCCTTTTTGAAACAGGTTTAAGCAACTGTACTAGGAAATTCTGGAAATCTGTTATTGGAGCTTGTAAAACAACAGCTTAGATGAGTTTCTTTACTTGAAACCTAATTTTGCATTGATGAGTTGACTTTGTAGTAAGCTGTCTGTGTATCTCTGTGCTTAAATAATTAGTCTTTTAAGATTTGGCTTGTCACAGGTGTTTCAGGAAGGTGGTGGAATTCACTCTCCTGAGCATGGAAACACGTCAACACTGTCCTTCCATACTACTGCTGCTGAAATTAGTGAGTTTATCATATTCATATCCACCCTTCTGATCTCACAGAAAGAGCTCTGCTGTGTTACTCCTGGAGTGGCTTAAACTTCATAGGAACTCGTGCTTACTTGCTTATTCTTTGAAATTGCAGATTTTGTGAACTCTGAGATATAATCAAGGTTGATTTCAGTATTCTAATGCCTTGAAATTGATACTTATGGGTACAGAAATCTGTTAGCCTGGTCACAGCATGAAGTCTACTATTAGTGTCACATGCAAGCTGGTCTTTGCATATGGACAGAATTGCATTAGGGGACAATTAAATGATATCGGTTTAGACCAGGGACTTTCCTAAGCAGATAGCCTTTAGTGCTATTGTGTTTTTTAAACATCAGGTTAATTGAGAACTGCTGTATATTTAATAGGGGGGCCTTTGGGATATAGCTACAAGGACTCTTTGTTGTGCAGCAGTCCATTAGGCGGAAACTGCAATTCTGAAATGGTCATATAAATCCCAGGAGGCGCAATCATTAATGGGACACTAAGCTCCAATTAAGGGCATGGCCCAAAAGACCAAGGTGGAAAACATGGTCCTTAGCATCTGTCCCAGAGGATCCCTCTGATCCAGCTGCTTGATTTCAGCTGCAGAAACATAATTGCAAAGAGCAAAATATTTACTCTGAAAAAAAATCATACTTTTTGTTGTCTGGAATGTAAATAGGAAAACAAACCAAAACCAACGAATCTTTGCTATGGAATTCACTATTCAAATCAAGGCTAGAAAGATAAGATGTTAGAAGATGTTAGATTGAGCATCTCAACAGGTTTATATTCAGAATCTATGAAGACCTTTTCACTGTGACACTGTTTAAGTTTTGTTCCTGATTTGTCCTCAGAGTTTGGTGAGATGCAGCTACACACTTTAGTTAATGTGCTGGTTACTTTCTAAAGTTACTGGGTCTTACGACCTGCTTCTGTGTCAGATAGACAGATTTTCTGGAAAGTCGTAGGTACACATTTTCCAAGAACATTGGGTCCTATGAATTGAACAGAGGATCCTGCATGACTGGTGTTCTTTGGAAATTTTATCCTTGATAATTTCAAAAAGTCTTTGCAATTGACTTAGCAAATCATTTATTGCTTCATGTGAATACCTTCTGCTGTCTTTGTCTGCTTGTAATACACCACTTTCTCTGAATGCTCTCAGATATAACCTCGTTGTTTTTCCAGCTACACAGACCATCGGAGTGGGATGTTAATTAATATGACACCATGGAATTCAGTTTAGTGAAGTAACAGAAAAAAGGAAATTAATTTCAATCATTGACAAACTTGTCAATTTAGTTGTATTGATTTTTTGATACTTCTACAGCACATGGCAAAGTTCATACATTGTGAAATACATCATTATTATTGGCTTAGTCTGCTGGATGTAAGTAGACTTATTTTTTCAATAAATTGACATTCTTTAAGTGTATGAAAATGCAAAATTATGTAAGTGGCTTTTATTACTATTTTTAATATAATATCAATTTGCTGTCTTGAATGGTGATTCTCAATCAGGGAGTTATTTCCCAATGCCTAAAAGCCAGCTGTTTTCATAGCAATCTGAAAACCACAGCTTCTTGGCTTTGTAAAGTTTATTAGACGAAAAGCAGGTGAAGTCAGTTGTTAATAGATGCTGGCCTTGAGCCTGCAGGTAGGAGCTGGTGTTCTTTAGAGGCTCTGGGGCCCCCTGAGGCAGGTGTGATCGCCAGTGCTTTGGATGAGAGATGCTGTTAGAGCAGCGCATGTGGAGCAGTCTCCAGTCATCTCCTTCAGGGCTGTGGTGTCAAGCCGAACAATTAAGCAGAGCCCTCTCTTTAAGCGTACAGGTCAATCACAAAATGCTCTGTCTCTGTGGAGTTTTAGAAAGTAGTGTCCAATACTGTTTTTTAGTTTTGTCAGACTCCTGTGATGGAAAATAAAAAATAAAAAAAAACACAATTGTTTTGCCGAGTCCAACTCTAGTGAAAATACATTGAAGGGGTTCTGATTAAATTCCTAATTTTGGTCTGTCTCTTCAGAGCATATATAAGAGTGAAAAGCCTATATTTGACTTCTGTGTGTTAAGTTTCCAGCTTTTTAAATGCAGTACTCTCATATTCCCACCTGAGGTCATTAGCCACAAGGTAGGTTAAAAAAAAAACTTTGAAGGATGGATATAGCTGCATACAAGCCCCAGCAATCTGCATTCATGTTTATACTGATGCTTCTGAAACTCATCGTGTTACTCTGTTAAATCTCAGAACTACAGAATGCAGTGCTCGTCTAAATTTTCGCATATATATATATTTTTTTAATACTTAGGATTGCCAGTAATAGAGGGAGAGAAAGCATGTATTTCTGATGAAAATCCAATTGCTCTGAATTCCAGTATGTGGGACAGTTTGTATAATTTGAGATTTTTTTTTCCTTTGGAGCATCCTTAAACACTGTTTCAAAGTCAGTAAAATACACATCAGCGGCTGGGACAGCATTAATGCAGAGGGGAGGGGACATGTAGTTAGGAAGCTAAGTCCTAAACACTTGAGGCTGAAAAGATTTTTTTTTCTCCCTCAACATTAGGTGTATAATAATGGAACATTTTTCTTCCATATAGGAGAATGTGTTTAGTTGTTGATGGGAATTGTTTGGTGAATTTTAGTACTTCAGGCAATTGCAGTCTTTCTACACACTACACAACAATTCAAAAAAATCAAAATGCACGTTTCTGCAGAATTTAATTTCAGAGCATTCTCTTTTCCTGAAAATTCACATCTTCGTGCATTTGCTGTGGAACTATTTGAGCTTTTTCATTGAGAAATTAGCTTTCTTTTTGGCAAAAATATCAGCAAAGAAGCCAGGTCTGATAGAATCTCTAAGTTGCAATCCAATTATTTCAGTTGAAATCATTTAGACCAGCTAGAGCAGTAGTAAGTCTTAAGCAAGACAGTGATGCTTCCTTTTTTTCAAAATAAGTTACTGACTTCAAGGCTGGAATTTCAAAGCAGCTGTGTGTGATCAGCTAGTGTTCAGTCCACCAGACTGAGATGGAGTTGAACACTTAGCTCTCTTACTTGCTCATTAGAGTCCTATTCTAACAATTTCTTCGTAATGTTGACAATGACAACATTTAAACATATGAAATAGGGGTAGAACTTTATAGCAGATATAAATAGAGAAACTGAGGCAGAACAGGCAGTGACTCATTCTGTCTTCTTGCACATGCTGAAGGTAAGATAGGCTCCATTTTCAGTCCTGGGCTTACAGTGTTTTTCCAAGATAAGAACATGCAGTGCTGTATTTTATCCTTAATAAGGGAGAATATTTGCTGTCTCATTTCTGAGGAGGGGTGTTCAGATTTAGCTGTGACAGCATAAGCAGCTGTAGAGGCAATGCTTTCTTTAGTTGCCACAGCTAAATCTGTCAGGGATCGTGAATCAGAGCCCTGAGGTGACGTAATTCACCCAGAGGGAAGGACTGCTGGGGGTGGTAATTTCTTTGCCATGAATTGCTGCTTTTGTGTGTTAATACAATTAGGCACCTACAATTAGTCAGTCCAAGGACATAATCTGTCCATTGACCCAGATAGCAGATTGGGCTCCAGGTCATCAGGCGTTACTTCATTACAAGGCTCTAATTATCTCCCTCACTTTTCCCTTCAGGACAAAATGGGTAGGGATACCTCTCAGGAATGTTGTGAGGCTTAATTAACATTTTTGTGGGGTCCTGAAGATGAAATGTTGGTTAAGTACATGGGGCCTGGATGACTTTTAGTGCCTAACTCCCACGGAAGTGCTCAGCACATGTGTGTTTCAGCATCAGGTTCTCAGTGTTAGCGTTAGTCACAACCTAAGGATGGAAAAAGAGAAGTGATTCAGTCTGCTCCTATGGTTCTCTCATCTCAGGCCTTCAGGTATAATGCGGTTTTCTGCAGTGGCAAAAAGAACCATACTTTGTTCTTTTCCACATGAACAATGGAGGGAGGGGGAGAACAGCAGAGTTGAATTCTCTTGTGTGATCGCTGACATAAGGCAAGGCCACTGTTGGCCTCTAAGATTTAGACACCACTTTTAAAACCTGCCCAGCAATTTCATTAGCAAGTCCTGGGGCTGTTGTGCTGTAGCGGATACAAGCCTGAGAAGGCACCCTGGTAAGCTTTTCAGCTGAAGTCCTCTCTGCTGCATTAGGGTCCTCTGTCCGGGGACTCATGCAGAGCCAGAAGGAAGTTTGCTGGCAGATCAGGGCTCAGAAACCTTAAAAACCCAAGAAACAAGCATGTGCAGAAGGGTACAATCAGCTATTCACGACTGAAATGTGTACATGTGAAACTACTCAGTAGTAAGACATATTGAAAGTTGAATGCCAGCTACTGCATTTGGCCTTCCAGCTACAAAACAGGCAGCAGAGCAATGTAATCTAGACCACTGACACAATTGCACTGTACAATTAAAAGGCAATGAAGGACTTTCCTAAAAGCACGTTTGACACCCTGCTTTGTCATATTATTTATTTATTTATTTATTTTTTGTACTGTTGCAGGGATTTAAAAAAAATTAAATTAACTTTGTGCCAGTGCATATTATATTTGGACAAGGGACTAGATGAAATGATTAGAATAATAGCCTTAGAAAAGATCACATTTCCCCACTGTGCCAATGTATTTGACTGCATACAGCAACCCTTTTAGGCCACTGTTCACAGTGAATTGTAACAACTTCCTGCAAAGATCTAAGTTCTGCATCTTTTGAATGGCAAATTATTAGAACTAGGTCAGGTCTAAGAAGAAATAACCATTTGAAGCCCACTTCTAGGGTAGTTCACATTAAGAAAGCTCTGCAAGCAAAATAAATATAAATTCACTTGGTCTTAATTACCATGCCTCAAAAAAAGAAGGAATGCATCGTATATGATTGCTAAACATTACAGGTAAACTACCACCTGGCCTAAGGGAACCCCTTGGGAATTTTCTGTAAGGTTTATCATTAGTTTTCTACTTTGAAATCAACCAAGCAATAGAAGGTACAAAAACATGAATGAAAAACATTTGGCAATATTTACATATCATTTTCCTAAAAAGCATTTTCCTGGGCTGGGTGGGGAGTATCATTATGGCAATTTTAAAGCTGAAACAACCAAAGCAGCCAGTAATATGCAGAATGCATAGCTACATTTTGAGGCACCTTTCTTGTTAGACTAAAATGTTCTTATAGCTCTCCAATGTGTTTGCAATCTTAATACTAATCTTTATTACATTTTATGTCAGAAATGTCTCATAGTGCAGAAGCTTTCTGTAATGTTCATGTCAGACCATGGACCAAGTTGCCTATGGTCAGTCATCTTGTACTTATTACTTATTTATTGTCCCCTTTGCCCCAACAAATCTTTTTCTTATCTTCTTTTTCATCTGAACTTCCTGTATTTGTGTGTCTTTGTTGTGGCTTTTGTGACATTTTACTTCTGCTGTATGATGTTTGTGAGTGCCTTGATTTGTTACAACAGAAAAAAATTTTCAAAGGAACCCAAGAAAAATTACAATTTTGGTAGGATTTTTTGTAGGATCACGTGCCTAGACACTCCCTTAGATATCTCTGAAAATCCTAGCCAACTAAGTTCAGATGATCAGTATGTCCTCTTTCAGCTCAGGTGTCTGTGACAAGCCACCTATCACAGACTGACTCCTCCTCAGAATAATGTTTGCTGGAACTATCACTCGCTGTGAGCTCTCCATGCGATTTGTTGGAAGCTCACAGGAGCTTCCTTTAGAAAGTTATGACAAAACACAGGGTAAATGCACTGAAATCTCTGGGGAGGGGTTATGTCATATGCGAAGACTGACCAAGCTAACCACTTTTATAAGGTTGCCTAATTCTTCAAGCTGTATGCTCAGAGTATTTGCCAAAACATACATACAGCTTGTTTTTTTCTTTCCTTTATTTTTTTTTTCTTCCAGAAATCAAGTTATGACAAATAACAACTGAAACCAGTGGAATGGATAGAAAATACTTGTGTATTTGTGTAGAATTCCCAGCCAAGCAGAACGGCACGAACGTACTTAGGTACAGTAAATATACACATATTAACAAGCACACACACTGAAAAAGATTTTTGTTTCAAAATAATCTTCATTACATGAGGATTATCATAATTGTCATTTCAATTGACTGATTTTAGTCTTTAAAAGAGGGTATAATAGCATTCACTGTCTGAGACTGAATTACTGTCATTATGTTAAAGGTGCACTTTATCACTTAGCTTTTCTCCATTATAAATGCTCATAGACGCACACCACTTTCTGCCGCTGCAAAACCTTCAAAACATAATATGACAAAGTTTTGTATCCAGACACTTTGTTACTAAAACTTTAGAACAAAGGAGTACTAAAGACAATCTGCCATTCCTAATACAACCACATTACCAAAAGCCAGGGAGGATATTTTAGCAATAGCAAGTTTCTGAATTCCTGCAGAAGAATGCAAACTGTTCACTGAGTTCAAAAAGGTATTTTGTGTGTCTTTTGCCAGGAGGCAAGACACAGAGTTGCTCTTCTGCTCAGAGCAAACTTATTAAGATGAATAGATCAAGCAAATATCAGCCCAAATGAGAGAAATAGCCATGCGATACTATCCCAGACTTGTCAAACTTTTCCTGCCAATGTTTAGATGAAAACCCAGACATTGCCGTGATATTAATCTGCCAGTGTATAAATGACATTTATCACTTCTACAATTTCTTTTGATCTGGTATCTTAAGACACTTCATATGTAAAAGTTCTCAACACATTGCCCTGTCATCTTGATACATATGGGACATCTTTTACTTCTGCAGGCACAGAAGAACCAAGTCTGGATATGTCAGTACAGCATAACACTTGGGCAGAGCTCTGTTGAAGTAAATGTCACTATGCCTGGAGTAAGAGGCTATAGAGAGGCATAAAGGTATAAACATCAGATCTAGAGAGATCAAGGACCAGAATTTGCCGGAGGAGCAAACCTTTTTCTTTAGGGGAAGAAGGGAGTCTCAATTCTGAGATACTCAAAAAGGGACAATTTAAAAGTACCTGGTTTTCAGAGGCTGTGGTCAGCACAAGAAGAGCTAATTATAAGAGTCACTTGAACAGTTCAGTTCCAAAAAATACTTTGAAAAGCCTGGTCTAAGTGCCAGGGTACTACAGGGCCTTGCAAGTTATTTCTAGAAGTGACAGCACTTCTTCAGTTCCTGTGACCTTTCCTGGACTATACAAGGGTTTCAAAGGTAACTAGTGATCCAGAGGACTTCCATTTTTGGTGCTCTGCTTGCAATTTCTGATCTACCTCACCTTTGGGAAATAGATACCTGTCTCTTGAAAATCAGAGTATTGTGGGAGGTTTAAAGTTTGTCACCCTAGTCGTTTCTGAACATTTCAGCCTACATTCTCCCACCCCTTTATGGGATTTTTTTCTTGTTGTAAAGTTTGCTTCTTCCTTCACAGTGATTATTAACAGATTTTTCTAAAATGCCCAAAGCAGCACACTTAGGTCAGAAGACAGAAGCTAGCATGTTTTGTCTGCCAGCTTCTTCCCTTATTTATCATATAACATTTCCCTTATGTATCCCCAGGTGATGCACAGGTCTAGTTCCATTGTTGCTTTGTGGGGCAATAAGTAGGTTCTTGCCTGGAAACAGACAGAGTTCAAAGGTTTTAGAGAGAGAGAGGAGATTCCCTTATTTCTTTTTTAATCAAAGGACCTTGAATAGAATATAGAAAGAATTCATGGACATTTAGAAATATCTATCATAAGAAGAATTTGTGGCTTTATGAAATATTTCTCTAGTGATTTTTTTTTTTTAAACTCAATAATGAGACTGTAAAATATCAATAAACAAAATTAATAGCCCTGTGAAAACACTTCAGGAAATAATACTGGAGTGGACTGAGGTGGTGTTAGGCGGACAGGTTAGTAGGCATTTTTCTTTAAAAGTATATGAATGAAACAGAGTAAAAAGATGTTTTCCTTTCTTTGGCAAGGTTTTTCACTGTATGTCATATTTAGCTCAGCTAACCTTGGGGCTAAGTGAACATTGCTTGGTTGGGAGTTTGAATTCAGTCAGAGAAATGTTTGGGTGTTGGCACACTGTGTCACCTGAACCTGAAAAATCAGGATGGAAACCCTGAAAGAGGTTTTCCACAGTGAGACATTATGTTGTCAGTCCTGCGTAGATGTTTAACACTATTTTTTTCACAGTCTTTTTTTTTTTTCTTTTTTTTCTTTTTTTTTTTTTCTTTTTTTGGGGTGGCGGAGGGGGAAGGGGTCCAATCCAGCAAATAAGTTACAGGATAGGCAGGTAAAGGGCAAACCTCAGCTTAGGTAAGACTTTTGAGACTCCTGAAGGATACTTGGATCAAATGTAGTTACAGGATTTACAGAGAGAATTTTCCTTTTATCTAAATCTGATCCTCTTCTAAACTCCTGTACCATTTTTTGACCAAAAAAAAAAATGGAAAAGGAAAGAAAAAAGAAGCTTTTATTCTAGAGAAACATGCAGCCACTTAATTCTGTTTCTCAAAAGTTGCCCAGTTCTCTAATACTGGAACTGACCCTCAGATTTTCTGTATTTAACCAGGGAAAATTCATTTTGTCTTCAATAACTAATGAGCTGGGACTTTTACTCTAAATGTAGATCTCAGTCTAGTAGGAAAAGTATGGGAATGCGAAAGCACATCTGGTAATTGGAAAGATGAAAAAGGTAATAATAAAGTGCTCATTTTGAGGCAACAATGATGAAGATAATGGATGATAGCCAAGCAGGCCATATGCACTTGGCTAACAGAATTAATCATGGACTATGCAACGCAAAACAAGAAAGACAAGTACAATAAAACATTTAAAGATAAGAATGGATTTTAATTTTAGGAGCAGTATAAAACAATATGATAATAATGATGGCCAAGTTAGCCTTGTGATTGTACAATCCAAACAGGACACAAATTAAAGCTATAAATAATATTTAATCTGCAGTACCAATATATGTTAAAAAGTAATAATGACTAAAAATTATTAGAATTAATCAAATGAGGGGTGCTGTGTCTAGTATATTCAGAAGGGCTAAGGCAATCCTGATACTGTCACATGCAAAGTCAGGGTTAGAAATGGAAAAGGAATATTAGAAGTTTCTAACATGATTTAACAAAGGCAATGTCTGAAAATGTGAGCTAGTAGATTTCAATTAATAGAGGAAGACTTATTATTAAAGCTTTGTGATTAGCAGTGTAAAATTCTCGTAAAGCAATTTTATAAATATCCCATCCTGAAGCCATTTTGCAACATCATCTGTCACTAAGCCTCTAGCTACAGCACCTAAGGGATCATGTTTTCTGTCGCTTGCTGTTACATCTTTCTGCTACATTTTTATATACTTGTATTTTAAATCATCCAAACAGTTTGTGTGTAACGAGCCCTCACCCAAGTACGGCAGCTGTCTGTTCAAGAATTTCAGGTGAATCTTCAAGGCTTACTGTTGGCCCAGAAGAGAACCTAATGAGAGATGGATGAGTGCCTTCCCCTCCCCTCAAATAACGGTATCCTTTGGCCTTTACTGAACAGAAAAAAATAATCATACTGGTACTAATAAAGAATACAACAGAATAACAAGTACTCTGTTGGTTACACTGAAATAAGAGATTTCTGTACAGCTTTCTGAATTGCGTGGCAAGGTCTCTTACGTCTGTAATACAAGATGCAAAAAAACTTATGATCACAAATGAGTGACTATTAATTTGAACAATATCAAGTATGATTATGGCTGTGTTCTAAGCAGTCAGGTGCATTTAAAAAGGAGATTGAGTACCTAAAGGCAAGAACAAAGAAATCACGAGAAACTTGGAAGTTGGGAGCAATTACTGATTTGAATAAAAATAATAAAAAAGTAATAACCACAAACAATGAAAGGGGAGGTTGACAGTCAAGTTGCATCAATGTGTTTGCATGACAGGGTAACACCATTTCAGATGTAAAAAGAAGGATGGAACACAAATGCGTCTAGAAATATTGTTTCTGTCTCTATAAACAGGATAATACTGTACTTAATACAATGGTGAATGTGGCGGTACAAAAGGTATTTCTTAGGGCTTTTTATTTGTTTCCAGTGCTTTGTCTAATCATACTGTGCACATGTATCTCTAAGACCTAAAATTTTAAATAACCTGAGTTTTGCAAACACAAAGGATCATGCTAAACAGCAGTGAGTTCTTATTTCTAACCCAAAGAATCTTAAAAAAGGCTTGTATTTGATGGTAGCACTTTTTTTTTTTTTTTTTTTTTTTTAAAGTCAGGTTTATGTCTGAGGTATGTGCATGCTTATCCAAGTTTGTGCTTATTCGGTTGGTCAAATTCCTTTATGTGTCCCTGACTATGTGTCGCCTTTGCTTGCCGTGGACTCTCCTGATTATGGTGAGGGCAAAGATGATCAGCTGGAGACAGCTCCTAGTTGAACTTGGGCAGGAAGCCAACCATGTTGTCAGCAGATGTTTTGCGGTATGTGGGTCACTAGGAATAATCTAAGCGTCTTTTTTTCCCCCTTTTCAGTGCTGCACAGATCCTCAAGCTGACAATTTGACAGTAGAAGCATAGCTCTTCTACCCAAAAACTATTTGTTATATAAATTCAGTAAATTGTTAGCCCCCTTTGGGATTTCTGTAGCAAGCTGAACAACTGTTTTGTCAGAAAGGTGCATATGGGGTGTGTTCTCTTTTGCCATGGTAGCATGGTAGCATCCAGTGACCTGGATTGAAAACATTTATATTTCTTTGAGAGAGACTGGGCGTTGCATAAAACAAAGTGGTGACAAGTTCATGTGGACTGAAATCTATGCTTGATTTCTCATGACTTCAGTCTCTTCTGCTGGAAAGAGAACAGGAATACATCTGACTTTTTATACAGGTGCCATTGCAATCCCTTACAAATGACACTGGCATTCTTGTAAGCCCTCTTCTACCTTCCATGCCCCCCCCCCCCCCCCCCCCCCCCCCCCCCCCCCCCCCCCCCCTCAGTTATGCATCCATTTCTGTCAGTAATATACATACATTCATATATGTACACACATACATATATATGAAGATATTTCTCTGAGTGCGTTGCCTCGATGTGGTAATTACAGGAAAGAGAAATTCTCTTTGCAACGGGTGTCCCAGGGCTTTACAGAGGATATACTCATATCCTGAATCCAGTTTACTAAGAGCAAAGAGTGATAATGAAGAACGTAAACCACACAGTCTTTGGCCACAGATAATTATTTCCGTCTTGCACACTTGGATCTCTTCCCCTTTGGACTGATGCCTGGGACGGAGTCAGCCTGAGTCTCGAGCCTCTAAGAAAGGACAAAAACTTTGTCGTGACAGTGACTCTGAATGAAGTAGTAAGCCTTTCTGCATGTCATTATCTGTTGTACAAAATTTGGCTAAAATTAATAAACAAT
>NC_045563.1:14376297-14403797 GCF_009819795.1 Aythya fuligula | reverse complement strand
ACCCACAGCACAAGTCCATAACAAAACCAGAATAAATGCCTGACATACGTGCCCACTGCTGAGTAACTTGATGGTGTTGTGCTACTACAACACAGTTGCAAAACACTTTGCCTTGTATTGTCGTAACTCATGAGCAATAACTCATTGCAAATGTACCACAATAGCCTACTAGACAGCACCTTGTTGTTGCTTTGTATTAATTATAAGAAAATCTCCCTAAATTATATATTAGTGGAAAATGTGGCTTTGTCAAAATGAGGGCTTTCCATGGGAATGCCTTGGTTTGATGGCATTTTAATGTTAATGGTTGCTAACAGGTAGATGCTTACAGGTAGGAAGTAATCCACTCAGACCTTTTTCATTCATACATGCCTTCTTAGCTTTGATTTTTTGTATGATCAACAAGTTTTTTAATTAATCGGAATTGTCCAAATTAATGTTATTTAAATAGCAACGGTCAACCTGAAATTCCATCCCAGTTTAACTTTGTGGCAAATGTATGATTCTGATTAGGAACCTTTTTTTATTTTTTTTTTTATATATATATATATATATATATATATATTATTTTTTTTCTGTGTGAAACAGGAAGTCCTTTCTCTGTCTTTTTTAAAAATGCCAGCACAAAACCCTGGCAGTGCCTTGGTGATGCTGCCAGTAATGTCATGAAGTCAAATGCCAAAAATGTCATGAAGTTTCTTGACACCATGAGTAGCACATGATTACCACTGCCAGGACAGGATGTGCACTGTCCAGCTGTGAAGTATGAGGAGTAGTGCTGCAATGTGGTGTTCAAAATGCAAAGTTTAGCTGTTGTGGTCTTACCGAGATGCTATTTCTACATTCTGCTTTGGCTGGGGACTCTTGGTCTGGAGGGGTCTGTAGGTTGGGGTGCCCCGTGTGTGGGGCTGATGTAGCACAGCAATGGGAGAGCTGAAGGGAAGCTGTGTACTGCTGTAACATGTCACAGCCTGGTTTTTGGTGTCTGCATGACAAAACATTACAACGGTGTAAAGACTGATCATTAAGTGCACGCTAATTACATCAGCCTTTGACTGAAAATGTTGACGTGCCCCAGTAAAGTGCACAGTTAGTACACAACAATTAATATTTATCTAATCTGATTTATATTGGGGCTTTCTGTAATGCCCATTGCTGCATCGTCTATGCTGTGATCAAACACAGCAGACATTCATAGCGAGGGATCTTCCCAGACTTCAGTCTCTTTCCTTCCCTCATTCTCCTTCACTTTGTTATTTATTATTATTCAAATTTATACATCACTAAACAAAAGAGCACTCATCCCAAGCCACTGATAAACTCTTAAAAATACATCTCATAAAATGAGCAGACTCCATAATTATCCATGGAAAAAAATGCAACAGCAACCACATGACTACACTAAATTTAATCAAAATCACTTAGAAATCACCACCAGAGTTCCTTCCAACCATATTTTGCTCAGCTTTTGCCAATGAGCTATACAGAAAAGACTGGTTTTGCACTGACACCTGAAGGCTGTTTTGAACCAAAAAAAATATCAAATAGATTTGAAGGAGCAGAGCCTGGCTGAGAAATGCCCTTTCCCTTTTAGTAGCAATAGCACATCCATTGAACTAGCACACACACCAGTTTGGGTGTATGGCAACACTACTGGATGAGCAAGGGTGACTCAAGAAAAAGAATTAAAAAAATAAAGAATTAGTTAATTCTTGAGTGAGGACATAGAACCAATAGTCCTACATGATCAGACAGTAATTTAAAGCCAGACTCAGACACCTTACATCAGCAGCGAGCTTCTGCTCTGAACTATAGGTCATGGTTGTTTCAGCAGCTGCAGTAGAGGTTAACCTGTGCCTTCTTTCACAAAAAGGAAAAGTCCAGGATGTCCTGGTCAGGAGAGGAGGCACTGGCATGTGTATGGACCGACCTTCAGCCCTGGTTAGAGAGGTTATGATTTTGTTCTCTCAGACATCTTCAGAAGAGAGCAGTGAACTAGTAAGGAGAGGTCTCTGTGTGCTTGGGTACGGCTAAATGGTATGAAGAGGCTTTTGAGGCATAAAACTTCCTGGGATGGTTTTGGAGGGCTTTCCGTTATGGAGAAAGCCAAACTTGGGATAGTCTTATCCCTTTGGGAGTGGTTCAGGATGGGGATTAGCCTAAGGGCCAGGCCATGGTTCCTTCCTGGAAAGTGAGCTGGAGGTCCAAAACAGAGCCAGAAGTGAGACGGTCATCAGGCACTCGGGCCGTCAGGGATCCAGTGCTCCAGGGCACTCTCTGACCTGCTTCTCTTTATCTTGTACCCAAATTGCTGGAATATTTTCCTGATTTTATGAATTACTTTTCCTCTACTTGTGGAGAAAGGTTAGCGGGTTTGACATTCACTTAAACTTGTTCCTCACTATTTCTTGACCTGAAATCTGTTTTCAGAATTGGCTGCGAGGTGAGCCTGGTTTAGGGATTTAACTGTAGACCATTCTTTCATGGACCATTTCTTTTCCCAACACCTTAAGCCCCTGTGTTTGACTGTTACAAATGCTTCACTGTGTAGCTCACTATAGGTGTTCCAAATAAGCCAGCCTTTGAGGAAGTTAAATGCATTATATTCCCTTTATATATTCCCCGTATTTGAGAGGTGACAGAGATTGTTCTGTTCATGTTTCTGCTTTTGAGGGGTTCATACAAGAGTGAAGACAAACCCCAGGGCAGCTGGGTGGTGGGAAAGGGCCTCTGTATGCTTCCAGGCACCTCATCTGCTACTCGTCTACCAGGTTTTCTTACTAGTGGTGGGTATTTTGCCTGGAAAAACAAATATCTATACACCGTTCATATATAAAAATTTAAAGAATGATTTCCCACTTAAAATTAAATCTAACTCCACTATTCTTGATAAAAGAGATCAGCAGTATGTGTAACCCATCCATTTAATCTCTATCACGTTGCTCCTTTATTCACCTCTGGAGAGGTGTGCATCAAAATGCTCCCCTAACACAGGCAGCTAGAGAAACTTGTCCTTACAACATGAAGAGTAGAAAGTTGTGTATTTAGTGCAGCAGGATATTAAAAAATGCTGCTGAAAAATGTTGATGCATAAGTGAAGTTCTGTAACTGTAACAATACTTTTTTTCTTTAGGAAAATTTTCACTATTATCCGAAACTATTGAATAATTACTAATTCATTAGTTAAATTAGATTTTAAAAGCTCCTTCTCAAATGGGAATGTGAATAAGTGGAAAAATAAGAATTTTCATTGCCATAATAAATCTGAAATCTGTTATAACCTGCCTAAAGCCAGAGTATCCTTGAGCCAGTGGCAACATTTCAGATAGTCTTACCCCAAAGAAACAAGACCTTGTACATTATTCCCAGCTTCCTAAAGCTTTAACCAGGAGGAACTGCATCTTGTTTGCTTTTGTGTATGCAATTATTGCCTGCTGGTTTGACTTGCTATTCTTTTAGCCATAGGAAGTGCTCACTCCCCCTCTAGGATGAGTACACAAATAATTTCCCTCCTCCTGTAGAAGTAAGTAAACTGAGGCAAGGATCAATGAAGTTTCTTGCTTAAATACACACAGCAGACGGAAAACAAGTCAAATACCTAGCCATGTGGTTTAAAATGTGAAAGGGACAAACAAAAAACATCTCTTAAAAATCATTACCAAGTCTGTGAAGTGATTTTTCTGAAGTTGAACTGGAAAAGGATGCTGAGTCCAGGTGGCCAAGGCTTGGACACAGTGCCTACAGCCGGGCTTCCCTCCCCTGTCCTCTGTCAGCTGTGGCCAGTTCCTGGGTCTGGAGCTGAGTGTGCCTTGCAAAACACCAAATTATAACCTGCAGAAGGTAGGCTACCCCGTTCAGAATAAGTTCTGCAGGGTTAGTTTTGGAAATGTTGACTACTTTTTTGTTTGTGTCGCTGGTTGTGCTGTTCGCCTCCATTAAATATTAGTGTTCCCTAAAAATGTGTCTCAGTTTTTCAAATAAAAAAGATTTCAACCAGTTATCAATCTGTAGTAAAATGTAATTGGCAAATCAGACTGGAATGATATGTTTTCTCATTAAGAATTTTGTTTTTACAATCGGCAAATTTATTTATTCATTTATTGCTTTCCAAATTAAGCGTGGGTATTCTGAAAAAATTAAAAAAATGAGAAGTCTGGATATGAATCGCCAAAAGAAACTGCTTAGTTGAAAAAATTGCATTTTCCATAAAAGTGTCTTAACAAAATAAAACCTTCTACCACATTTATTAACTAAACAATAGTTGTAAATCATCTTCAGTGTGACAACAATAAATATATGTTAATATTTATTAATGATTAGATATCAGTGAAGGGACTGAAAACTTTTTAAAATGTCTGTGTGAAAAATATGCAAGACAGCAAGTTCAGAACCTAAAGCTATAAATACTCAAGGGAATAGTTATTTAACATGTGCTGTAATTTGCACTATTTAAATCTAATATTAGAGCTGCGACTTTTTTATGTCAAATCTAGAATTTCTTCAGTGCTTTAGCAATGTTAGAAAAAACTGGTCATTTCTGCATTTGCTGAAATAAATTATACTGACTTTTATAATCATGATAGGTAGATCTAATCCATATTACCTGAGATCTTTCTCAAAATGTCAGTAGGACATGCAAAAAATGCTTTCATTTTCTTACTTTCAGTAAAGACAAACTATATTTACATTTCTGTAATGAACTGCAAAGATGCAGTAAAGTTTGTCAAAAGGATGATATACATCGCCTTAACTCCCCTGTTAATAGGTTCAGTCCAGTTTATTTGTGATGTTGGGGGAAAAATTCAATAGGTAATTTTGTGTCATTTAGGGGAACCATGAATAAAATACAGGATGTATAATCAAGGAAGGGAAAGGAAGAAAAATAATAACTATTCAAGTAATTTTAGCCTGAGAAGCAAATAGATTCGACTGCAGTGCCCTACCCCCCTAACTGTATTTGTGTACACTGGTTCAGAGTTTAAGATTCAGATAACACTCAGTATTCAAATTTGTCGTAAGCCATATGTGCAGGTGAGAAATTGCAACGTTTTGAACTGTTTAAAATTCATTTTATTTGAAACTGTGCTTCAAAACCAGAACAGTCCTGCTAACATTCCAAACGTCACTCGGCGCTTTAATAATACAGCTCCAGATATTTCGAGCAGAGCTAATTTTAAAGTACAGGTAGTTAGCTAGAGTTTAAACCCCTTACCAACTAAACGAGTTGCCTGACATTTACAGCAAACTTGATTATGTGACTTGCTTTTAGCCGCGCATTACATGCATACCGTTGCTTAATTTTATTGCATTTATAATTGGTACGGCACACACGGTGCTCAAAAGGAGGAAAAAAAAGGAACCATTTTAAATGAGTGCCTCTGTGGCAGTGCTCTGGTAGGGTGATTGGGTTTTGTTGCTGTATTAGTGTGTAAAAAGAACTGAACACGGGCTAGGAATGGACAATCCTATTATGCCATTTTTATATAAGATATAAACCTCAGCCCGTATATTGGCATCGTGGGGCTTGCTTATTTCACTGTCTCATATCCTTGACGGCCAATTCTGGAGGCAGTTGGGAACGAGGCAAGTTTTGTGCTGAGGCTAGGGCTCAATGGGAGGCAGAGCTGCTGGAATCTACACGAGCTCCATCCTGCCAAACTTCAGCATATCATCCTCCTTTCCCACCCAGTTTGCTAAAAGTTTTACAAGCCTATTGTTTCCTAGCCACCAATGATGTATTTTGGAATAACCTTTAATTTAGCACCCTGTCTTTATCAGCCCACAGTGCTTTTTGTTCTCCACAAAAGCAAAGCAGTGCTACTTGTTTGCTAACTTAAAAGCTGTGGCAATATTGAGGAGAGAAAGCAAGACAAACAAAACTGATTAGGGCAAGATTTGCTTTCAGAGAACCTATTTCTGTCACAGGGGGATGGATAAATAAAATAATGTTTCAATAATTTATGCAGTGCGCACATGAAAAACATTGGAAATCTGAAACAAAAACGACATGTAAAGAACGACTGAAGTTGATAACTGCTTTAATCAGTTCAGGTGATAATTCTAAACTAAATGGAAATATCGTTCTTATTTTCAGCTCCTGAACGGCAAGAGGCTTTTGAACACACTCTCCTCTGCCAGTCTTCTTTTCCTCACTGAAACGTGGGGCTGGGTGTGATGTGGCCGTGACTTGGCTGTGAACCAGGAGGCCACATGAGCTGGTGGTCAGGACAGAGCTGGAGGAACCAGGCCCCTGCACTTGGTCCTCAGCTCACAACTTGTTTTGGGAACACAGTGAAGCTCCTTCACTGCCCCGTGCCTCAGTTTCCCTGCCTGTAAGAGAGGTGCTGACCCACATCCCTGGTGGAAGGGATGTGCAGACCAAGCCCTGGGAGCTCTCTGACCCCTGATCTCCCCTCAGTGGTGAGGACCTCTGCCTCCTTGTCACTCCCTGAGCTCTGCGTGCCCACTGGGTCGCAGCATCCTTCCTCAGATTCCCATGTTGGCTCACTGCAAAAATAAAAAGGGAAGAAGTTGCTATGGCATCGACTTGGTGCTTGCAGGGAAGGCAGACAGGAGCGAGCGGGGCTGCTCAGGGCCTGGGCAACGGCAGGGCTGAGGCGGGGAGGGAGCTGGGGGTGCTCGGGGGTGACACCGGGGACTCTCACACCTGCAGTTGCACAGCCCCTGTGTGCCGGGGTCAGGGTCTGTCAGCCCTTGGGTGCACACACCCTGGCTTTTGGGCTCCGGCAGGATTTATGGGAGGCATGCTATTGTTTGGCAGCAGTTCTTTGTGCCTGCTTTCGGTGGCCTGCAGGAGGCAGGGGCAGGTCACTGTCACAGCCAGGAGGGGCAGGCCCAGGGCAGTGGCAGTGGCAGTGCTGGGAAGTTTGGGCACTGTGCTGGCACAGAAAGGTCGGGTCCCAAAAGGCTGGGCCTGGGAGGGCGCTGGCACATCACTGGGTGAAGAAGTTGAAGCCTCTCTTTCTGCCTCTCCCTCTCCTTCTCTCTTTCCCCTCAATCTCTGCCTGCCCCCCCCTCCCGCCAGCCCTTTGTCGACACTTGATCATTTACATCAAGTTGACATTCGCAGAGTTTACTCAGGGGTCTGTAATTGTATTCTTTCACCGGTTCTGCATTACCAACCATGAAAATGGAATCTTATCATCCCTGACCAATTTTTAATGTACAAAATGATTTGGCCGAGGTTCAAAGGGAGTCACAATTGAAATCAGGTGAATGATACATGTAGGTTTTTTTTCAGTTTCTCCGTGCCTTGATTTGATTTTTCTCGTATGGCATACAGGGAGATGTAGCTTATATTTATGTGTGTGTGTGTGTGTGTGTGTGTGTGTACAAGCTATATAAATGCATGTATATACTCTGCGCATGTATCGATGCACTATCTGCCTATCTATATTTTGTGTACATATCACTCAAATTTACCCATTTGCAATGCAATGGATAACAATGACGTTTGCTCTAATCCCTAAAAAGCAATCAAAGAATTGGAACAGGGTTAAAGCCTGCTGATAGTGCACTGCGATTAATAGGACATTATTAAATAGCCCCCCTCCTTCAGCTCCTTTTCCCTCCACCCTCCTCTCCCACCGTCTTGCCAGATGAAAAGGGGCCTGGGAGACAAAATAAATAAATAAATGAGGTTACATTTACATTATAAAGAATAGGGAAGAAAACAATAGGGAATCCTCCTCACTGAAAGGCATACCATCTCCAAAGGGACAGAGTCCTCAAAGTATGGGGGGGAAGGGGAGTTCCTGCTCTCAAATATCATTAGAATGTTTTTTATCTTTTGGCAGTTTCATATTGTGAATAATATGGACATTTATAACTCAGTCAAGCTGTTTCTTTCAAGAGTACAGTTCCTTAAGATCAAGGAATCTATCAACTTACATAGCTCCCTTAGCTATCTTATCTAAGTGCCTCACAAACATAAATGTATTTATCCACACAGTCCCTGGGCAGGAGAGAAATGTTCTTGTCTCCATTTTATAGATTGAGGAGAATGGGGAGGAGAATGGGAAGGAGATTGAAGGCCTCAGAACAGCTGCTGGGTTTGGAGGGCCTGGCTTGAGACACCCAGAACTTTCTTCCCTCTTCTGTAGGAGCTGCCCTCTGGTCTCCCTCTCAGATGCTAGAGACCTCACCTGTATTTCTGAGTGAAATGAATGTTTTCTGAAAGTTACACTCAAAAAATGCCACATGAGTCACTGGCTGTTTTGAGAACAGGTGACTTCCTTGATGTCATGCTAAGAGGTCTGTTCTAGTGAGGGAAGTGAATCTGTATTTTGTGTCCATATATACTTCATACATCAGACTCATAGCACAGAGAAAAAGATAAACCAAACCTGGAAACAAGCTTAAACAAATGTGCGAAGAAGTAAATCTTGTGGCTGAATTCTCACAAGATTCAATGTGCTTTGTGCAATGATCATGGATCTTCATTTGCAAGTTAAGTTATTTGACATCCTTAAGTACATTTCAAATTTTAACCCTACTCCATTTTAAAGTAAATGTCCCTAATATATTTGATCACAATGAAAAATTGGTCCCTTTATGGAATTATCAGTTTCTCTAATTTTTTATGTAACTCCAGAATTCAGTGTCCTTGTTCTTTTTTTTTTTTTTTTTTTTTTTTTTTTTTTTTTTTTTTCCTGTGAAAGAGTAAGTGTAGAAGCTGTGCTTCTAAAATTAACATTGATATAAACTTTGGCTGTCTGATATATAACATTATGGGAAAAAGAACAAATTTTCCTGAAATCTGTGTGTCTGTTAATGGTGATTTCAGTGGCAGAATGTAGACATTTCTGAAAGTCTTCATTCAAGTTCAAGCATTTTGCTTGTTACGTACTCTATTTCTCATCTCACTTGTGTAGCTGTGATTTTATACTAAAGACGAGAGATTAGCCTGACCAGAACAAAATTATTGTTCATCTCCCAGATGTATCCTGATAGTGTTTTGATGTTTCATGGTGAATAGTGTTACTAAAAAGGATTTGCATACTCCCTTTGGAGTTGTTCTAGCAGGGTGGTTTTCCAGACTGGAGTCAACACATTGCACACACAACAACGGGGGGAATGCAGTTGATTTCCTTTCTTCAGAAGTATCCAGTGACACATCTAAAAATACGATGATGGTTAAGCACTGGCTCAAAGATGACAAAAATCAAAGAAAGCTTTTCTATGCAAAGCTTTGTTTTAGCAGTCTCTGTTCTTGAAAAAGTGCACGTTGGTGACAAAGTAGTGGGCTCAGCTACTCCTCTCGTTTATAAACTGTTTGACATTGCCATGAGAGAAATCAACAGAGCTGCAACTGTAAATAACAGTTTCATTGATGCTGAGACAAAGGCAGTGTTTTATAAGGAATGTAAAATGGGAAACAAAATAACATGTAATTCCTGCTTGGGTTTCAGGACAGTGCTTAACATGATTGGTGATTGTCCCGTGAAACACATTTGGGAATGGCTCACTCTTTTTCGTGGAAAGCTTTGGATCTTTTTTTTGTTTGCTTGTAGAGGGCAGGAAACTCAAAGAAACATGTTGGTTCAGCTATTCTAATGTGATTTTCACGAAACTCTAAATTAATTACATCGTTGCCCAGCAAAAAGAGTAGAAGAAAATAAAGAGAAATGCACTGAGATACTTGGAAGGTGAGAAGTATTCATTTCTTGAGTTAATTAGTCCAACATTGCATATGCTATATGATCTCGTAATGTTCATGTATGCAGAAGCTTTGTTCAGCATTGTCCAGACAAGAGACAAAGTTTATACTTTGGAAAACTGGCTATACTTCAACAAAATCACCGTGAGTGACCTGGGGAACTGAAAAGACCAAGCTGTGGGAGGCTGTCAGGAGACTGTCAGGACAATGGCTCCGATTCTGGCATGGGTGAGATGTGTTACAGACCACTGGGGCATTTTTACAGATGTTTAGTTCGTTGACTGCTGCATTCTGATATTTAATGATCTAAGTATGATTAAAGACCTTAACTTTCTTTTGTCTTTGCTGTGGTACAAATCCTTGTCATGATATAAAAATATTAGCACCCACTTGACTGTTTTACATATGATTTCAATATGCTAACTTCCGCATTTAGCTTTACTGTAAAAATGATTATGTATATAGCATATCATAATTCAAGATGTTCTTCTGGTTTTGGTCACAGTGATATAGAGGACAGTAATATATAGCCTTTGTTAAATAGGAATGAGATGAAAATTTATAACTGGCTGTAAGTATTATAATGAATATCTACAATAAAGTCTGCTTTTAGCTGTTGATTTTTATTATTGGAGGATCACCTGTATCACAGGAGCATTCCTGACATTTGCCAGAGTTAGAAAGATTTATCCTTGGGCTAAAGTGAAATGCCACAGGCAGAAACTGTGATAAATTATGAGAGTTTTTCACATTGTAGATTATCTACAATTAATGCTAAAACAAAGGCAGCTGAACAGACACCTTCCTTCCCCCAAATCAGTTCTAGAATCAAAACAACAGAACTAAAACTATGTGCTTAAACATTTCTGTCCAAGTTTGGAGAAGCTGTGAGTGAAAAAGAGGAGCTTGTGTAATGAAATCTCAAAGAAAGCAGAATTGCAGGTAATTAAATTGTCTCCTTTGGGATACTATCATTTCACAGGAGATGTGTTAATCTTTGGAGAGAAGGAAGATTGAGAGTTTTCCAAAAAAGAAGTAACACAAACTCAAATTAAAAACTGGGGCAAGCATTCTGATGCAGCTGATAGAGACAAGACATTTTAATGCAAAATATTCTCTGTTTGAGCTTAATTTTGTTGAGTTTGTTCATTGTAAGGAGGTATCTAGGAATCAAAGCTGATGAAAAACTGAGTTTCCATCTCAGAAAATACACAACAGGATAAAGACAAAAATACAAAGGCTTTTGTAATATAAAACATCCAGAAACTTTTTTTTTTTTTTTTTTTTTTTTTTTTTTTCAAGAGGCTAACTGTTTCATTTTTATATTTTCAATTATTTCACCACTGAACTGCAGCTGCTCTGATTCACACTGCAGCTCCAGTTTGGGTGTGTGATGACCCAGTCAGTGCCATACATTGGGCTCACAGCTGAGCTTCATTTTGTGTGATGCTAGTGCTCAGGGCTGTGTGGGCTTGCTGTAGGGATTTGGTAGAAAGAAGGAAAAAGTAGCTTTAACTATGTTTCAGCTTCTTGCCTAATTCGGAGTTAGAGTATGAATTGACTGGACATGGATGTGGACAAAGTATTGTGAAAGCTATAATCAAGGTAAGGAGCTGGATCTTGGCTTTCTGTTTCTGCCATGGAAAAATGTATGCCTATTAGTCGAGGTAATATTAAAATAAATAAATAAATAAAAAATTAATGCATACTTGCATATAGGGAATGGCAAAAAATATCGGTCACAATTAGAGTTCTGATTTTCTGACCATACAACTGTAAAGTGTGTGGGTGTTCCTGGTGTCTCTGAGCTTGTTCTGGATGTGTACAGAAATAGCAGGAACCTCAGGAATGTTGTCCCATGGAGGCACAACAGGGTCAGGCCATATTCCTAGGACAACTGTATTTTATGCAATGGAGTAGGTAGCTCCTTGTGGACTTGCAGCACACATATGTTGTTTTGTATTGTCCATTAATGCCTTTGGAGAAGCTGTTGTAAGTCTTTTTAGTACCTAATTTTTCTTGGTTTTCTCTCTCTCTTTTTTTTTTTTTTTTTTTTCTTCTGAGCCTGTGTAGTCCCATCATACATAAAAATCTCTTTGTCTAGGCTTACATAACTTATCTTTTGTTGTCATTCTTTAGTCCTTAACTATGTGTTTGGGGAAATACTAGAATAAATTGATATTTAAAATTTAGGAGTTGGAAATAGTGATGAAAGAATTGAGAAAAAAAATGAAAAACAATTCTTGAGTGTCTTAAGGGGAAGCAAATTGCTAGGAAATTAGTTTTATCTGAAAGAGGCTGAGGCCACAGCTTTGAAAGTTGAAAAAAGAAAAAGAGATTCCAGATAAACACTTTGTAGATGTGTTCTTGGATTCTGGCTTTCTATTGTCTCCTGTATCCTTTCATCAGATGGGATCACTTTCCTAAATAAAATGACTTGTCCGGTGCCCAGAAAGAACACTGCAGGCCTAACTCTGGATCCAAGACCCAAAGTGAGCTGTTTTCTGGTCCTCACCAGGTCTAAAAGTTCTAAAAGACAGCAGCTGCATGCAGTTGAGCAGTTTGCATAGGCTGGCACTTCTGAGTAGAACCATGTGTGGAACACCCCAAGAGGCCACAAGTATGTGAAAAAAAGGGACCTACCTCCTTCCATGTTCTAGTCAAGCTTGGGTCTGCATGCCAGGAGTAGAATTTATTGTTGCCTTTTAAATTTTACTCATTATGTGAGACACTGTCAAGTCAATCTAATATCAAAACTGAGGTTTTGTAAATCAATGATGTATAAAGCCTGGCAGCAATAGAAAAGCTTTCATGACATTAAAAAAAAAAAAAAAAAAAAAAAAGTCTGAGGGAATCTTAATTTTAAAGAAGCAGCATTTCTCTGCATTGTTTGTTGCTCAAACATTGCTGTATCTTCATGTGTGAAAAACAGGCAGGGAACCCAATTAGAAGCAGGGACAATCAATAAAAGTGAGATTGATTTCCCCCCCTTTTAGTCTGAGTTATTTATAAAAAAGTAAACAAATGGTGTACATAGGGAGATGCAACTTTGTTGTCAAGATAATCCTATGTCTTCTGAGTACAGCTGAGAGTAGTATTTCATCCCTTTTTATATAAATGAGATTACTAGGCTTTATTTTATCGCTTCTTTTCATGCAAATATTTTCTATTCCTTGTGCATGTGCAATATTGAAAATAATTTTTGGTCTGCAATTCTTTAAATTATTGGATATGCTATTTGGAAAAGGCAGGAGATCATCAGGCCCTTCATTTGGGGCTGAGCTCAGGTGTGGTAGCCAAAAGATCAAGAGATCTTTGAGATCTGCTTTGCCATTTGGTCTTCATAATGTTGCTGTTCAGTTAATCCTGGAGTACTTTGGACTGCACTGCTTTGACTTGCAATAGATTAAGGCATGTGGTACTGGGGCCAAACTTTGTGGATAGACGTGATGAATACGTAGTTAAAGTAACAACTCTGTTGAAGTATCCGTACTTGAGTCCGATGACTATCTGAAGGTACTTAACGTGTTTGTATGGAACTGGAGGTCAAATCTCTCATGGATAGAGTTAATTGCATTCTTGGTTTAAAAAACAGACTTTTGAGAACCCCTTTCCCTAATTGCTCGTTTCTAGTTATCAAGCCTTTCCATTCCCTTTCTACCACTTGTCTCCTTCCCTTCTAGGTTCTCAATCAGCCCTTGAATTTCTCGCTGTCCTCTCTCTTACCCACTTCTGCTCTTTTACCATCTTGCAGCTGCTAATTCCATCATTTTGCCTCATTCTGAAAGGCCCAAGAAAAAGGTATTTTGTCAACTTTTGTTATTCTCGGTCCTTTGCATACAGAAGCAGTCAAAAACACAATTTTTAAATGAGAGAGTGGCTAACCAGAAAAACTTGTATTTATCCAAGGAACTTGGATAAATGCAGTGGTGCTTTAACCTACTGTAGGCTCAAAAACTTCTAACAGTTTTCCATCATATTAGGTTTAAGTTAGTTTTTTAAACAGTTTTTCTTTCTGCATTTACCTATGCTTCTAAGGAGGTGCAAAAAGCTAAAATTTTACAGAGCCCCACAAGTCAGGCATTTTGGCCCAAAGTGGTGAATTATATGGATTCACCAAATGTTGGGACAGTTTAAAAAGAAATGAGGTAGTGCTTTATATTGTATTCTGTGTTCTTGCCTTTATAAACTGCTTCAGTGTTTATCCAGAAAATGCAGACCTCTATGAATAGTTCTTTGTTTGGAGTTTGAACACTCTCTTAAATAAACTCTTCCTATTAGTAGATGCCAGTGACATCAGATTGCTGTACCATGTTTAATTGGAAGTGGCAAGCAAACACTGTACAACTGCTTCTAAAAATGCCTGGGAGCTATTTGAAAGCTTTAGCATGTTAGAGGGGAAAATGCCCTGGTTCTATCTCCCTTTCTTGAGGGAGGGAAGTCCGCGTTGAGAGGGGGGAAAAAATACCCTTCCCGTGCTCCAGAACTCTTCTGTCTGTATCTGCCTAGCCTTTGGGATACGGCTCATTTTGGATTGATTGAATTTCCGTGGATACCCTTTCTGTGATGTGATTATTAAAGCAACCAACTACTTGCTAATTGACAGCCAGTTTGTTCAGGTGCTATTTATTTTTAATTGGTTATAAGAGAGCTTGGCTGTCCTAGTGCACTTGTTGTGTTTGCTGTAAAATAATGTACTATGCGAGAGCCCAAAGTAATAGCCTTAGATATTAAAACAAATTTAGGAAAGGACATTCCCTGTTCTGAGAGCTAACTGGCATCCTGTTGCCAACGGTAGGAAATGACATTTATAGTATCTCACAGTTACAAAGCCCTCAGATAAGTTACCTTTATATTTCCTGGCAGGAGTCCTCCTGGCAAGGAAGATCACCTTTAGTAGGTTCAGAAACTATTTGCTTTCAGTCTTTAATATTAAGTAAGCATTACCTCTATCACTTCAAAATATATATTTTTAATATATAATTTTCAATTGTTTGAACACTGTTTAGAATATTGTTGAAAAAACACATGGTCAAGAAAAAAGCCTGGTGAATGGCACTGTAGTCTATTCACATTCATTGATCTCTCTTTTTACGTCACATCTCTTACCACAGTCTAAGCGTTTACCCAGCAGTTGATTAAATCTATTAGAGAGCTGCTCTTGCTTAGCTGCCTAAGTATTGTGGTTTTAGAATTTCATGACGAGTCTGTAATTAATCTTGCGGTGCAGCTTTGGCAATTTTCCGTATATCATTCCAAGTGGGAAAAGGTAGCAAGGTTACTGTATGGGACCGTGACTACTATTTAAGCACTTTCAGCGTTTTGATACTGAAGGGCTTATAGCACCATTTCATATATAAATGACAGAGGTAAATATTCCTTTAGCCCTATTAACATCAAATTAAAGCCCTTTTCCTAGGAGATAATTAGTTGATATCCCCATTGAAGTTCTAATTTATTTTGTAAGAAAAGCCTATAATTGGACATTGTTCCCACCCAATACCGAAGAAATCACATGCACAAGTGGTCGTTTCTATTCCAGCAGCAGCACATGCCTCTTCTCAATGTAAGTTCATTTGTATTGCAGAGCAGCCTTTAATTTCTATTTATTATGTGGTCTTTTGTGGCCTGTGTGTGCAAAGCACCACTTCACAGTCCAGAGGGTGAGACCACAACCACTACACCACAAACCATCCTGGGACTGTAGTGTATCACCTCTGAGGTCAATAGACAGAGAATAATAGAGATGGAAAGGGGAAGATGGAGAGAATCAGTCCTAAAGAAGAAAGAGTAAAATAAATATCCAGAAGGATTTGGAGACTGTAGGCAATGAGAAAAGAGGAAAAATTGCCTGGCATACTCCAAAGAGGGATTATCAGGAGTGATTGCAGGTTAGCAAAGTTATGCCTATTGAAAAACATCTTCTGGTGTTGAACTTGATTATGCTTAATGCTACAACCCTTTACTCAAGTGAGCTATCCCACTGGCAGCAGATGGACTACTTCTTTGAAAACCCTTCTTTATATAAGTTTTCAAGCCCCTTAAACTGTAAAATAGTCTTGTGAGAAAAGAAAATGAGGTTCCAGTAGGGAAGAGATTTAGAAGTGGTCTGGATGAAGCACTACATAACTAATTCTGGAGGACGGTCTTGCTGAGGAAGGGAGAAGACTTTCATGAATTCTTTTGCAAATAGTAGATCTGAGTGTAGGACTAAACTGAAGGCGCTGGAATTATCCCACTGCTGTAAAACATTAGCTAGTTCTGTCTGGAAATTATGGCAGGAAAAAAAAAAAATATATATATATATATATACATACATATATATATATATTCACTTTGTTTATTGTAAAGTTGTCAAAGAAATTAGGACCATGGGAGAAAAGTAGCATGCACCTGTCAGGCTCCTGATTGATACAGAAGGGGTAGCGAGGTGCTGGCATGGGGTACAGTTCACATGCAGTCAGTAATACTAGTGAGAAGGAATGGAAGATCAGACACGCCTTATTCTCCTAATTAAAATATCTGTATTGAGATACTCCCTCAAATATGTAATGAGGTGGCTTACTAACATTGTGGTATTCTTAACTTGTGAAATACACAATGACAATTCTCAACAATAAAACTCTTACAAAGGTTTAGAGGTTAGGCTCATTTAATTTAATATTTTTTTTCTTCCTTGTAGGGAGGAGTCAAAACTGTTACTTTTCCCAGATTTGTCTAGAAATAAGTTCTTTTAAAAAGTTAAGTTTTGTCAAAAGTAGAGGACAAAGAAAACCCAGAACCAAGTTCTTACTTTTGTCTTTATAGACCAAATGTAAATGGGACACATGATCTGTCTGATTCTCTAGGTCAGTTTGTCCACATCTTTAAACCATACAAGACTTGTGTCGCAGAAAAGCCAGTGGCTTGAATATAGTTGCAGTTTTACTTTGGGATTGAAAAGCATTATTGGAGCTATATTCAGAAACCTCTGTCTCTTCCTTTAGCCAGTACAATCATTCTCTCAGAGACCTGTGTCTGGGATTAATATTTTATGCATGAAATGTTTCATGTACAGTAGTGACATAATAAGAAGAGGCATTTTATTAGTTTGTGCATGCGAGAAGAATGGATTACCGAAACAGGAAGTGTGTAAGGACTTGCCTTAAGATGCCATTTTTATTAACACCTAAGTTCATCGTTTTAAGGCAAACATCGTTCATGCTTTTTAGTTTTTTATTTTATTTTGCCAAGACCTGTCTAAAGAGGTAGCACCCCATTTATTCATGTTCTTCATGCATATCTTGCACAGAAAATAGCCCATGTGGAAAGACAGCAAACAGATAGCTGCAGCTGTTGCCACTTATGCTCCACAGCACAATTTTAGGAATTAATGGTTTCTAATCCTGAAAATAATATAGATACAGAATGGTGTTACATTCCAAACTGCCAGGCTGAAGTCCCTTGCTCTTATTTCATAAATATGTTTATAAGAGTCTGCCTTAATCTCTCAACTGCAAGAAGAGCTTTAGAGATCACTCTGTGTTTGAAACTGAAGTTATTGACCTTTGGAAACTCATTGGTAGCCAGGGAAATATACTGAGGTATCTCTTTGTTGAAATATTTAAGACAATTGTAAAGCACCAGAGCTACTGTGAGATAAAGCTCCTTCTGGTCTTGCCATCTATTTCACTGACTGAAAAATGCAAATGGTTTTGGCACTTTTGTGCTGTTGTTGAAGTGATGGAATACAACATGGTTGTCTGACAATTGCAGGTTATTAAAGACTATTAAATTGGTAATCCCTGGGTAATAGAGGTAAATCTCTCTTCAGTAGCAGCAACAGGATAACTTTTGTCTAAGATCATTATTATTACTTTATGGTTTAGTAAAAACGATCTGCAAATTGTTCCTGACCTCAGATTTTTCAAAAATCATGAATCAAATCCCTTTTCTCTCAAGACATGAAGCAAAATATTGTCCTATCTGTTGTCTTTTGTTTGAGCTCTATGGGAAGGCTCTATTTTCTATCTCGTCTTTACAACTGGGGAGGTTTTACTTTAAAAAAAAAAAAAAAAAAGAAAAAAAGGAAAGAAGAGGAGGTACTAGCATGAGCTGCACTCAACAATATGTGTAATGATAGAATCATGAGAATTGGACACATTAATACATAAACTTTTAAACCTTTCATTCTAGTAGATTCTTAAGCTTGTCTCAAATGGATCAAGTTATTCACCACAAATGTACACGTTTGGGAAGGGGAAAAAAGTAATCTTTTTTTCAGTAGTTCTGATATTCTGCACTTCCTGATGAAAATGAAGAGACATGCTGGTGCATGGTGCTTCTGCAAATCAGGCTGCCATTCATATTGCATCCAGCTACCAAAGCAGGGTGACAGTGACAGGGTATTGACAAATAAGATGCCTTCTATTCCATCCTTGTCTTCATGCTACATTAGCTTTACTCTCATCAGGAGATGCATTATTAAAATAAGCGATATTCAAGATGATAGAGGGAGAGCTACTGTAGGGAGCTCGGTGTTGCCAGGGTCATGCCAGTCCACTTGTTACTGAAGACTTGCATCCATCTTCCTAGTTTTATTCCTTTATTGTCATTTTGTTGTTGTTGTTGTTGACCTTTAAAAGTTAGTAGTTTGCCTGTTCTATGTGCAGAAAGTTTTTCTTCCTAAGCTAAACTTTTATCATCTCAGTTCTCTTTTCTCTGGCATTGTTACTGGCAGTCACTGGCCATATGAGTACTACAGGCCACTCCCATTCCCCCGGTTCTCACCGGTACCCAACACTGTGCTCTGTAACATCCTGGGAAGTGGGAAGGAAAGAAGCATCCCAGAGCTTGAGACATTGTACTGCGCTGAGGGGTTATTGTTCTGCAGTCAGCAAAGCACTCAGGAGTTCTCTTGTTCATTTAGGACAGAATTTCAAAAGGGCTTAGATTTCTACTGGATTCCAGTTCTCCTTCAATCACACGAGGGAGTCGCGTGCTGTATCTCTGTGGAGCAGCAAGGACAATGGTACTCAAAACTTGCTCCAGGTTTCAAGACAAAAGACAAAACTTGAACAGTAATATGAGGGGGACAATTACATGCTCCGTTCACTGTGAATCCTTAAATGATTCTTCATCTGTTTTTGGTAATTCAGGGGATTCTCCCTGAATAGTAGTACGGAGGACTCATTCAAACTGTCATGAGGTCAATCAATGTGATACTGCAGTCTGTGCATTTCAAAATGGGATAATGCATAAGGTCCATGGATGCTTTTTAGATTCTGTTTTATAAAACACTTTGCGAACAAGAGCAGGCACCAATGCTAAGTATTGCACCTTCAAGGAAAACTCTGAGGCCAAGCCCATTACAGGATCTCAAGCATTACACCAACCCATCAGAATAGATGTTAAAGAAAGTTTAGAAAAGAAACAGATCGGTGGGCTACTAATACAGTGAATTCTGTACATTCTTATATTCAGATGAACAAGCAACTAGCAGAGATAACAGAAGGAGCAAGGTCATGCTTTTGTTCTGACTGGCTAAGCTGTGTTTAATAAAATCTTATGAAGCTGGGCCAGTTTGACAGGGAAAATACAAGACTGCCTAATGTCAGATTTTTTGAAAACATCAAGCTGGAAAAGTACAAAGATTTAGAGAACATTGCAATGGTCCTAAGAAAAGATGATGAAAGCAAAATCAGTTTTAAGTACAATGCAAAGCTCAAGCGCAAGCAGGAAAACTGAAGACTGGGAAGTATAGTAATGAGATGGGAAGTGTGTGAAACAACAGAATCAACAGAAGAATGGAGAAGTGAATTGCAGAAGACAAAAAAATCAATCCGTGACTATGATGAAGTTCCTGGAAGAGAAACTGTAGGGGATTAGTAGCAAAATAAGATCAGATAAGGGAGCATAAATAATATATCAGCAAGGAGAATGTCAAGTTTATCTTAGAACCCTGAATTTGCTTTAGAGAAGGGTGGGGAAAATCCTGAACACCGGCTGGAATGCAGGCATGAAATGATCCCATGGCATTCGCCTGACACTGCGACAGAAGGTTTTCACGGATCATCATCTTGTCTCTCACTTACTGCAGCTCTGGTGTTTGGCTCCGAGAGCAACTTGGGAAATTTGTCCTAGTGATGTTCCTCTGTGTTGCCTCCATGCCTAGCCTCCATTTGCCTGGTATTTATTTCTTCGCGTTTCAGCAGGGTGAGGATGAGTAGCTTTGATGGTCACATCTTCAAGCTAATGGCGGTTCTTATGAGGTCCATCTCAATGCATAAACAACTGAGGCTCAGCACTGATTTCTACCATTGTCCTTGTTTTTGTCCACCATGTGTTTTTCCATTGGATTGTTTTATGAGTGAGGCAGTTGTTTTACAACTTACTAACATGGACATACCATGACAGGGAGCTGTCAAGCCATTTTAAGTATTATTAAAACCTCGCCTCAAGGAATATTTTAAATCAGATCACATTATAATCAGTGTGGACTTTGTGTTTGTGTACTAATGTCATATGCTCTTGCATCTTTGCCTGAAAATAGTTGCCTTAACTCTTGTGTTTTACTCTAGAGGTCTCCTTATCTACACAAACTCATACTGACCTCACCCCTTTTCATAGATTTTGTGACCTGACAATAGTTTTTGGCAACTCTCAGAACAGCATGTTGTGTTGTTCTCTCACATGGATTGTTTGAGGTGGGGAACAAAAAACAACAGTAAAAAGGTTTTTGTGATAATTCTGAACTTCTTAAAGAATGTAAGGCTCTGAGGGGCTGTTGTGACAACTTAATCTAACCTCACACATAGGCAGCAGTGGTCACAGAACTTCCTAGCGTGATTCCTGAGTCAAGGAGTATCTTTTAGCAAAGCTGGCTGGATAATCTTGATTTAAGGATTATAGGAGATGAGAGAATCTCCCTGCCCTGTGGCAAGATGTCTCATAATTTAATTGCTTTCAAAATGTTATTTTGACTTTGAATTTATCCATCTAGCCACAGGTTCTGCACAGGATCTGATATATATCTATATATTCTCTCTCTCTCTCTCTCTTTATATATATAATATATACAATATATATATAATATATATATAGCATATATATATTATAGTGAAAGATTTAGGGTTCTTTCACTATCACCAGTCTTCCCTATTTACATAACCACACTCTGACCGAAGCTCGCTATTACCCTTCTTAATAAACTAAGTACTCAGCACCTCTCATCTCTGGCAGTAATGCAGGGTTTCCAGGCTTTGGGGCTTCTTTTCTGAAGTCTTTTAAGCTACCAACTTTTTAACAATGTGGACACCAGGCCATGTTGTCTGAACTATTTCTTGTATACTTTAAACCTGTAACCTGTACTCTGTTCTTTTAAGAATACACTTTCTGATGGTGTGAGGAACTCTCAAGCAGTTGCATGTATTTCACCAGTAGTGTGTAGTGTGGGTGTTTTTGTCTCGTTTTTTTGTTTGTTTGTTTTTCTTTAAACTTTGTGGAATTGGTGGAGGAAAAAATTAAAGTAAATGAGGTGGACTGTTTTCCCTTTTATAGTAGGAAAAACAGAGGCCTGTGGGTAGCACCTGATCAGCTATGGTAAGTTCTTGGCATTCTGCACATGGTAAAACAATCCCTCTTTTATAAAGAAAGAAAATAATACAATTAGAAAGGAATTAAACAATGTAAGTTTTAACCTCAGAGGTCAGTGCTTTCTGTTGCAGAAAAGATTGCCGTTCTAGCACAAGGTTTTAACCTTTGTTCAAGCACCTAGTAGCCAGTGTCAAATAGACTGAACCTCATTTGGGATGAAAGCCCTTACAGTGGTTGAGGGGGTAAATGTTTGTGATCACAGGAGCTGCTGATATTTCAGCACTGTGATGAGAAGACAACAGCATTCAAAGTGCTCTCAGGCCTGCACTGCAGCTGACAGGCCAATATAAATGTAGGTTATGTGAAGGAGAGCAAGGTATTTTAGAAAAAAAAATAAATATGTATTTCTTATTCCCTCTGCAAAATCCTTTTGGAAGCAAAGCAGCAAAATGGTTATTGAAAGCAGTATAGATACTGGCTATGGTGTTGAGCTTGCCTAGATCATAGAATCATAGAATCATAGAATATCCTGAGTTGGAAGGGACCCTTAAGGATCATCAAGTCCAACTCTCGACACCGCACAGGTCTACCCAAAAGTTCAGACCATGTGCCTAAGTTCACAGTCCAATCTCTTCTTGAATTCAGACAGGCTCGGTGCAGTGACCACTTCCCTGGGGAGCCTGTTCCAGTGTGCAACCACCCTCTCTGTGAAGAACCCCCTCCTGACGTCCAGCCTAAATTTCCCCTGCCTCAGCTTAACCCCGTTCCCGCGGGTCCTGTCACTAGTGTTAATGGAGAAAAGGTCTCCTGCCTCTTGACAACCCCTTACGAGGAAGTTGTAGACTGCGATGAGGTCTCCCCTCAGCCTCCTCTTCTCCAGGCTGAACAGGCCCAGTGACCTCAGCCGTTCCTCGTACGTCTTCCCCTCAAGGCCTTTCACCATCTTCGTAGCCCTCCTCTGGACACTTTCCAACAGTTTCATGTCCTTTTTATACTGTGGTGCCCAGAACTGCACACAGTACTCGAGGTGAGGCCGCACCAGCACAGAGTAGAGCGGGACAATCACCTCCCTTGACCTACTAGCGATGCCGTTCTTGATGCACCCCAGGACACGATTGGCCCTCCTGGCTGCCAGGGCACACTGCTGGCTCATATTCAACTTGCTGTAGATAGTGTATTAAATAAGATAACCATCTCAGATCTCTGGGAGAGTTTTGCAGAAGTATGTTAATTGTATTGTGATGAATTTTTTTGGTGATGAAGGCAAGGGTGTAGTCTCTGATATTTTACTAATCCCTGGAAGATGGGTAAATGAGAGAGTATGTGGAACCCCCGGACTGCAGTCCAAGTCACCTCCCAGCCATCAGAGATGATGAAAGTGTTTGTTCTTGCAACTATCCATTACAGTTTTTATTTTTTCTTTTTCATGCTGTTTATTATGTCTTTAAATAATAATAATAAATAATAATAATAATAATAATAATAAAATCCACCTCTCTCTGGACAATAATCTCCACTCTCTGTAGTGTTATTTTATCAAGTTATATAAGCTAGGATATGGTCTCACTGAATTATAAATCCCCAATATGGAACTTCAGCTCTATTGTCATCTTCCATGTTATCCTGCCAGATGTATTAAGGTGTGTGGGGAGGCCTTAAACCCAGGGGGATTGTTAATTTCTCTACAACAGCCTTTTAGTGCCCGGAGCTTTATTCTTTGAGTGTGATGCTAAATGATAGTCTAAGGAATTTGGGCAGGGAAGCCAGCCCTCAATTAAATTGGAAGGGGACATGACATATGAAAGAAGACACTGACTTCCTTATACTTGATCTGACAGATTTTGAGGCTGTTGATCTAAAACTCACCCTTTTCCGTACACTGTGGAGGATGACAGATGTTCAGAGGGACCTAACATGATTAGCGTTTTTGCTCTGGGAGGCAGGAGAGGATGTTATGATTTACTTATATTGTTGATTCAGTGTGCTTTGTTCAGAAGTTTGTAGCAAATGCTGTTGTTGCTTTTCTAAACTAATGCCGGAATTCTATGCTTTTTTTTTTTTTTTTTTTTTTTTTTTTTTTTTTTTTCTCTTCCACTAGAATTTATTTTGGCTGAATCTGGAGGGTTTCACACCTCAGCTTCAGGGCAATGCCTCCAGATCATATTGCTACCAGTGGGATTATTTTTTCACTGTCATTCACCTGTACTTCAGGCAGTCAACTAGGGTAGGCCTTATACTTGAAATAGCTCTGACTTGTTATTTTCTGTAATGATGCACAAGGCAGAGAACTTTATGGGGACACTAGAAATATAAATATCTTACCAATACAGGGCAGTTAGGTGTTTTGGTTCTACAGTAATTGTCTGAGGAGCAACTTGAATTTCAAGTAGGTTTTGTATTTCGTTGTGAATATTTCACATACTTCTAAGAGACAGCCAGAATCCATAAAGGTCATGTACTATTGTTGATTCTGTGTCATTTGTCACAAAACAGCCAGCTGCTAGGATCCCCCTATGACCAACATTACCTGGCAGCTCAGATAGTTTTGGGAGGGCCATGTAAGAAGCAAAGGAAGATCAACACAGAGATGACACTGATGCTGGCAGAGTGTCAAAAGGCCTGTTCAGAGACAGAGACACTGTTGTCTCTGTTCTCCCCAGCACCAGCCCAGGGCTCATATAAAGTTAACCATTGCATGATAGGAAAACTCTTGTGCCACAATAAGACTGCAGCACTAATACCCCCTACTCCATGAACACCAGTTCCCTGCTCTGCTGAAACCTCCACTTTCCTTTATCTTTTTATATTTTTTTTTTCCTCCCTCTATGGGGGAGGTTTTAAATCCAAAGTGATAGAAAGAACAAATTACTAGCAACATCAAGAACTTAAGAGCAAATGAAAACACTCAAAAATCAATGGCAAAACAAAAATAAACAGGAACAAACCCAGCAACTATTCTTAAGGTAGAATATTCCACCAAAAATGCTCTTGACACGTTATGATACCTGTATATCTTAAAGTAAGAAGCTGCTCTTTAGCTTGCAGGCAACATAAATTCAGTGTGTTAATACGTAGGCTGACAAGGCTTTTATTTAAATACTGTCCTGAACGCAACATGCAGCCAATGCACGTTAACGGCATGTAAATCATTGCTGTGCTATAGCTGCCTTAACCTATTTTTTCTTCCTCTTTTCTAACATTGTCAAAGTTTTGTTTCATTTCTCCCCTTCCCTTGAATAAATGCTGTTTTCAGTGCACAGCTCCAAGCTACCTCTTTATTGCCAGTTCCAGGCCTATGGTACCAGGAGTTAATCGCCCTTCAGCTACATATTGTTAACTGTGATGTGCCTGCTACCTATAAAGGAGGAAAAGGCTCCTTTTTATACCGGAGAATAAGATATATTCTGCAGAATTGCTGGGGTGGGGGGAAGCCTTTGTTGAAAGAAGGGGACTACAGCTATTTTTTATTAGTATTATAAAGAAATCCGTACTCCATTGAGAGCACATGCTGCAGTGCGAGGGAATGTAACGTTTCCTGTGCTATCAAGGCATTATTTGCAGCTTGTTTAATGAACTCAATTTCATTTTTATCTGTATTTTGTATGTAGATAAAGGAACAAATAAAGGAATCAAAATAGGAGATTTCTCCAGCAACATTTTTTGGGGAGGGGAAAAATGATATATAGCAGGCTCGACCACAGATATCTTGGTCACATTGTCAGAATGGACAGCTCAGTCTGTCATTCATTGCCCATGGCAGTGAATTGGGACAAGAGTTGTTGATATGACACTAAACAGAGAATTACATTTTTCCACACTGTATGGAAAACATAGATGTATTCTTGTTCTCTGTGCCTCTGAACAAGAGAACAATGCTGATAGGAGCCCACTACTTTAAATCGTTGTTGGCTATTCACAGCACTGACAATAGAAGGCAGTTGTGAACTGGCAAAAAAGAAAATATATATAAAAAAAAATCTCCTGAAAATGACAGTAAACCGTTTGGCATATGCTGAACAGAAAGCAGGCTGGTTTTATTCAAACGATGGCTGAATTCTTAAGTAGCTGCCCGATTTGTTTTGGGGTGTGGAGTAATTGTGGGTCCCCTGTTCTCCTTCCCCTGGTCTGATTTCAGTTCTTTGCATACTGCAGTAATACACTGAAAACTCCCAGTTAAGATTTAAAAATGTTATGGCTGCTTAGTATTATGCATCAAGCAGTCAGAAACTCTTGACAAAAGTCCTGCCTCTGCTCCAGGAACAGACATCGAGAGATACACATGGAGTGGTGATGTGGGGTGTGTGTTTTTCTTAGTTTCTTTTTCCCACTAAACTCTGTATGAGTTAACACCTGGGAGCCTTTCTACAGGGGCATGTAAATAGGCCTCTAAGTATGGAAAGAGAGAGCTGATGATCTCCTCCAGTTTGGGAAATGAGTGCAGTTTATCTGTCTATACAGTGGTGAAAACAAGTTTTCAGAAGTCCTGATGATATCTAGAGATATTTGTATGGAAACTTTAAAACCGCGGCATATTCAGCTCTTATCCCAATTCTGTGGAGGGCCCTCCATGTGGGAGTGTGCTCTGCCTCTTTCTTTAAGCTGTAACTGTATTCAAGATGGTATCCTTTCTTTGTTTATTTATATTCCCATTAACCTTTTGACTATTGCTCCTCCCACCATGTGCTTTGGGCACAGACAGCTTTGGGGCGAGTTTAGGCGTGTTGGAACAAAGTACTAAATGTGGTCGCTGGCTGCAGCGAGGCTCAGCATGGCTGAGCATTTATCTGGGTTTCTGTAGCTGCAGTGCCACGAGTCCTCTAGTGCTCCCCAGGCTTTGGAAATTAGAAGTAAAAATACAGCAAGGAAAAAATCTTCATTCTGCTTCCTGGAGATGGAAGGAAGGCAGGCATGGGGCAAGAACCAGATCTTACGACACTCTGGCTACAGCTGCCAAGAGAAATGTCTCAGGAGATGTGGGGAACACGTATTTGGCATTCACTGGACTGGAGTGGTTGGAAGTAGCTTCTAGTTTGATAGCAGGTAACACCAATGTGACCACCTTCCATGGATTTACTACCGCCGGAGAAACAGTTTGGTGTGCTGTCAGTGTCTGCCCTCCTCCCTCTCCCCTTAATATCAAGTAGTTTTTATGATGCATGTAGAGGACACAACCACCTGTGTCAAAATGGGGATAAAACCCTACAAGGGACTTAATTTTATTATTGAAGGGATTGTTGGCCTGGGAGTCCTGAGGGGTACACGTGGGGCCCCACGAGGGCTGCATGTAGTGACATTCCCTTCTGTCAGTGACAGTAGGTCTCTTTTTTATTTTTTTCCCCCACATCTGAAGTCTTGACAGTGACAATGTCAGAAGCGGGCTTGCTGCATTTATCACCCTGTCCTGGCACAGCAGCACTTGTCCACACCTAGGAGCTAAATTTGGTTCCTGACACTGGTCCTGCAGCAACCGAGGGAGAGCTGTGCTTGCTCGTGCAACTGTAAACTTTTACGTGTTGTGGGGGAAGCTGCGATGGGAGGCTGGGGATCCATTTTCTTGGAGAGCGAGTTGAAGCGAGCAGGAGTGTCTGTTGGTGTCATTTACTGTGCCAAGTGTACCTCTGCTTATGGGACATGGGAGAGATCCCTGTGTCCCCAGCAGCAGCGTGTGCCTCTGCCTGCACAACTAGTATAGATCTTCCCAGCGGTGACTTACTGGAAGCTGAGACAGCCAGCTAATAAAACTGATGGAGCTTTGCAATTGTGAAAAAACTGGCAAAAGAAAAAGGAACCTCTAGTGATATCTGTGTATAAGCAAAGTAATATAACATTAAACAAACAAAGCTACTGTTGAAGCTGTCCTGCATAGCCTGTCCTTGCGATGCAGTTTTGTTGCTCAGCTGCTGGTCTCGTTATCTGGAGAGCTCCCAGAAAACACTGTGTCCTTGGAGAATGAAACGCATGTACATTTTCCTTTCCTGTACATCTAACAACACAGTCTGGCTTTTTGACCTGCTCATTGGACGTGCAGAAGTTCTTCTACTGCTCATTTGCAGAGGACAAGCAGAGCTCTCTGTCACCTCTGAAGTTTTCATTCGCCCTTCCCTGAGTCAAAGGAGGGTAGCAAAGCTGTTGACAGTGTGCTGGATGTGCTACCCCAGTCCTACTGATGGTACTGGGATGCCCTGAAGGGTTCTACTCTGCTGCGCTGTCGTGTTGAGAGTTAAACAGATTGTGAGAGTCAGAGGCA